>NC_134892.1:18719815-18809296 GCF_041734735.1 Babylonia areolata
TCTATTATTTCATTCCTCCATTGCATTCATTTGTAGATTGTTTCCTAAAATGGATGATTCGAGTTTTGTTCAATGTGTTTCATGACTTGATTTTGCTTGTCCCATAGAAACGTTTGTCAAAATCTTTTACTTTCAAAGACCATAAAGACTATGTTAACCCAGCAGTTGAAATGATGACACAAAGAGATGAAGAGTAATTTGTATTGTCTCCAAAACTTTACTTCCTTATATGCATCGTACTGATTAAGACAGTAGCTATTGCTTGATGCTTGTGTTGGATATAGATTTCTTTTGTTTTCAGCAAAATTCTCCTATTTGTATGTTTACATGCTCTTCCTGGAAATATGACGTATTTTCCATGTTTGGCTTCTAGTTAAAAGAGTCTGCTTTGGAGAAGTTAGCTTCAGATGATGTTGATTTATTAGTGTGTTGAAACATGAATGCTAGATCTTCTGATATAACCCCTAAATGTTTACATTCATAAAATGGCAGGAGTGTGATGAACAGACTATCACTTGAATGGTCGGATTTGATGCTATGTGAACAGGCCAGTGACTGACGGAATCGTTGCTGTACTTACTTCTTTCTCCTTTACAGGTACCGAGAGGTGTTGCAATGGGCCTGGGAAAATATTGTCTATTTCTCAGCAGTCAGAATGGGAAGACCGAAGCCCTTTTGTACCTACAGACCAGTAATAATGACCTGGTGAGTCATCCTGTCAATCATCTTCTTTGGAGGGAGAGGGAGAGAGAGAGAGAGAGAGAGGGGGGGGGGGGGGGAGGAAGGGGGTGATTCACACATATTTTGAATTAAAAGCATTAACTAATGTAAATAAAGCAAAAATAAAGATATACTTTGCAATATTGATAGGATAATGTTCATGATTTTTTTTTTTCTAAAATGCTCATTCCAGTCATTTTTTTTAATAGAAATAATGTCAGATATTCTTCTTCTGACGTTTATAATTACCACCATTACTCTTTCATGGAAGGTTGTTTTTGTCCATTCAGTGGATGATGAGAATCAATTTCAAACTGTCACCATACACGTGCATAAAATTCCAAACAAGTGACCCTAACCCTAAACCCTAAACCCTAACCCTAATCCTAACCCTAACCTAACCCTAACCCTAGGGTTAGGGTTAGGGTTATTACAACTGCTAAAACAACAACAACAACTACTACTACTACTAGTGGAATAAAGAAGAAAACAAATGAATAGTTGATATAATCTTCTTTTTACTGAACGCTTTAAAAAAAGAGTTCCTTTATACAAATACGTACATTCAAACAAGAGGAAAAAAACAGAAATTGACAAGAACACACGCACACACGCACACACAATGTCATCATCATCATAATCATCATCAACATACATGTTAAAGAAGTATGCTTTCAGTTCTCATCCTCTGGCTCATGATCCACTTCTCTCTCCTGCTTCCTTATCAGTCATCCACCCCCCTCCCCTCCCCCCACCTCCACAGTGAATGGATCCTCCTATTATCTGTCTCGTCATTCCACAAAAATATGAAGATGAAAAAGAGAAGTCTTACTGCACTTTAGCAAGTGCCTCAAATGTTGGAAACACACATTATAGGTAAACATGTATAGTTTAGCACCTTCATGGAAGCAACAAGGGAACAGGTAAGGATAAATATATACACAGCAAAAACTATAGTGGGGAAAAATGACAGGAAGGTAGACGTACCAGCATTCCTCAAACTATCTTCTTGAACTGGTAATATTTGCTGTGTACTGTTCTTCAGTATATCTTCTTTTTTTTCCAGAAGAGCAATAAAACAGGTTCCTTATCTATTTCACAGTTTTCACAATGGTGGCGCCCCTCCCTCAAAGTCTGCTGCAACCTTGTCCAAAACTCAGGACAATATTACAATCATACAACATCAACAATTAATACAGTTATTTTCATTTTGCCACCTTTTTTCTCTTTCCCTTTTTATCTTTTTGACCCACTGCCTCCCACCATCCTCCTCGTATTCCTCTTTTGGCATATTTTGTGCATGTAGTATGGCTGTGTGAGTGAGCGTCTGTGTCTTCATCTGTGTGCATCTCCGGATTCATCAACAATGCTCAAAGGCCACCATCTGATTTATTCTCACTAAAAACAGTACTATGTGGTGAAAGAACATCAGCGAACTTTCTTTGTGAATACCGTTCAAAAAGTAGCACCAATTCAGGTCGCACCTTTCCCCAGCTTGTCACAACCACACAGCAATACACTGAAGACCATCACCACTTCATCCAGTGTCCACGAGCTCACTTCACACATTCCTTTTTGGCCTGTGACGCCCGCGCAGACTGTTGGCTTCAAGAGGGCGCCCGTGAGAACTCGTGCCTGGCTCCTTTGACGCCACTTCCGCCGTCGTATCAATGCACCAGCACGCTATACACCGTGCCTTACACACTGCTGTGTGATTTTAAGTTTGACTGCAGTGACGGAAGTGATGAAGACTTTTGTGTTTTTCCACCTTGTGAGGGAGCAAAGAAGTTTGACTGTGGTAATGGACAGGTCAGTATCAAATGTGTTGTCCCTGTGTGAATGAGTGCATGTAGGTTATGTTGCAACCCATCTATAAAGCACCAAGGGAAAAGAGAAGAACAAAAAGTGAATGTAATATGAGAACTGTTTGAAACTGGTTCAATTATCACAAAAATTAAGATCATTACAGACATTTAAACATTGTACACTGAAGATGGTAAATTTCTGTTATCTGGTGACAATACCATACACAAACCTATTATTTCGTATGAACTGATACATTAGACTTGTAAATATACTTTTAAGTTCCATTGTTGTTTTTGTTCTGGTAAGTGAAGTTAAGTCTTTGAAAGAACCAGTTATCTTACATATTATATGGACATGGTTCCATCATGCTTTCTCAAGATGGGAATGTTGTTCTCGTATAGGTTAGGAGGAAGTTGTACAGCTAAAGGGAGAAAATGGATGTGGCAATTTGACTGAAACAAGCATCACAAACATGCAATCATATTGAACCAATGTGCTAAATAATGGGATACATAGCAGATAAGATTGCTGCTCTGATAAAATTGCATATCTAGCATACACTTCTGTTGCCAGTTATACAGTAAGATCTTGTGGGGAAAAAGATGAAATGGGTTTAATCAACATGCCCAGCTGCTGACTCCATCTTCTTCATGGATCACTATTGTCATCGTTTTTCTTTACAGGTTTCAATGTAGATACCATTGTATTTAAATGTCAGTCACCATTGAATATACATATACATATATATATATATATATATATATATATATATATATATATATATATATATATATATATATATATACACGTCACGAATGGGCGTGAACAAACAAGTAAATAGATTGTTTGCTGATATCTTTGAACGGTTGTGTCACCTTACTAACTGAAAACAACCTGAAACAACCTAAATATGCAATTAACCTTTTTTTTCAGAATAGAGTGGGGGCCACCACCATGTCCCTCCAATAACAGTTCGCTATATATCTGCCGACACTGAAGACATTGACAGGATTCACTCAATACATGAAAGTGGAGGGGTGTCGAACGTTAGGTCACCATGAGAGCAGGACATGAAAGACCACATAATTTGGGACTTTCTTAAAATTGATGAAGAAGGGTGGGAGAAGGAGAAGGGAGGATGATGATGATGATGATGGTGGTGACGATGCTGCTATGGAGGTCCATTTAGCATTAGGACTACGTCACAAGGCCGTATTCTACGTTTCCTGTCATAATGAGAGAGAGATACAGACACTTACCGTGTTGGTCACGAAATTAGTGCAACACACCCAAAGACGCATCCGTGAAGTGGATGATACCAGTCCACCCATTTAAGCTCTTAGTACACTCAATTCTGGGTAGGAGCTGGTCGCGGCCCGAAAAACTCACCTCCGCTGGGATTCGAACCCGCGTCCTGCCAACGTCTGTCTGCGACGCTAACCACTTTGCCACAGTGACCAGTCACTACTGCTTCCTTTCTTCAAGTAAATACTGCATCAGACAGTAGATCATTAGCACTATTTCAGATGTGTGGAAGATTATTAACAAATTACTGCACAATTTCCACACAACAGCAACATAACAATATGAAACTATTTATTCAATATGAAAATAGATATGACATGTAAAAGAGATACCATAAAAGTGCTGACTGCAACAAGAGATTATGCTAATGACTTTATCACCATCTTCATTGATGATTACACCAGTGTTTACCCCAAAGTCAACGCTGTGATCGGGTCTCTCATTGCCACAACCAAGCAGATGAACAGCAATGTCTCTGGTGTAAAGGATATGGTTTATCAAGATCGATTTTGCAACATGGTGTCATTCATTACACTGGAGAAGGAACTTTCAATGTAGTTCCTATAAACATTCTTAACAAAACATGCCCAGAAAATCATTTTGCCTGTGATGGGATGCATATTTATTGTATGCCTGTATATCTACTTTGTAATGGTGTACGAGACTGCCCAGGATTTGAGGATGAAGCAGAGTGTGAGAAATATACGTGTCCAGGATTTTACAGGTGTCGTAATTCAAGAATATGTGTCTATTCACAAAACTTGTGTGATGGTATTTCCCAGTGTCCACAGCAGGACGATGAAACACACTGTCAGTTTCACTGCCCATCACTCTGCACTTGCTATGGATTGGCCGCCTTCTGTCACCATCATTTTGAAATAGGAAATGTGACTGACCTTCGGTATCTGGACGCCAGCAATTCAGGTACATCACCTTCAGTTTTGTTGAATAACACGATGCTAGTTTATCTTAGTCTTCAGAATTGTGGTCTCGTTAATCTTGACAACGTTAGTTTTCCAAGCCTCCTATTTTTAGATTTAAGCCACAATAGTTTAGGCTTTGTTGAATGGCACATCCTGAACGGTGTTCAGCAGTTGCGATCTTTGACTCTGGCATGGAATCCACTGACTTTCGTTTTACACACAAATGAAAGTTTGTCGTTTGGGTCTGTTAGAATCTTGGATATCTCTAATGTATTCATGGATGAAATAGACAGTAGAATTTTAAATACGTTTCCACATCTTCAATATCTAAATCTTTCTAATAATGGAATATATTCAATGCAAGAAAGTTTCCAGCTGATTAAACTCAAAAGTGTGGACATCCGAGGCAATCAAATAGAACTATTCCCGCGGCATCTGTTCCATTCTTTAAATTTGCTTGAAGTTGTGTATGCTGACAACTACAAACTGTGTTGCCCAGTTGTGTTGCCAGTGGGATTCAACCCTTTGAACTGTCATGCTCCTTCAGACGAAATTTCCTCCTGCAAAGCAATGCTGCGATCTGACCTGTACCGTGTAGTCCTGTCCGTCTTCGCCACTCTCACGTTGCTGGGCAATCTTTTCAGTTTTATATTCCGAGTATTTGTGAACAGAACTGCTGCCACACAGAGCTATGGAGTCTTTGTTATCCATTTGTGTGTTTCTGACTTCCTGATGGGGCTTTACCTGTCTGTGATAGGCGTGGCAGACAGGATGTTCAAGGATACATTCCTGTGGAATGACGTCAGCTGGAGAAACAGTGTGGCATGTACTGTGGCTGGGTTGTTCTCTTTTGTATCCAGTGAAGTGTCAGCATTCACCATCTGTCTGATCACCTTGGATCGGTTTTTAGTTCTCCACTTTCCATTCAGTTCTGTACACTTTGGACAATGTTCAGCTCACGTGGCTTGTGTGCTGGCCTGGTGTTCTGGGGTTGTACTGGCTTTCATTCCCTTGCTGCCCTTGGTGAACAACTGGCAGTTCTACCGACAGAAGAATATTTGCATTCCTTTGCCCATCACCCGGAATGACTCCCCTGGACATACCTATTCCTTTGGTGTCATCGTCTGTCTGAACTTTGTCCTCTTCCTGCTCATTGCAGCAGGCCAGGCCTTCATCTATTGGTCTGTGCGTGTCAACAGCATGTCTGCAGGAAAGTCCAACAAAAAATCCACCGACTTCACTATTGCTCGTCGGTTAATTACTGTTGCAATCAGTGATTTCATTTGCTGGTTTCCCATTGGCCTGTTAGGTCTGATGGCCTATAATGATATCCTCATTCTTAGTGAAGTCAACGTGGCCATGGCCCTGTTGGTGATGCCACTGAACTCTGCCATCAATCCCTTCCTCTACACATTAAACATTTTGCTTGAGAAAAGACGGCGAGCACGTGACCAACGTCTAGAGAAGCTGTTGTTGATGAAGATTGAGGCAAAACGTGGCAGAAGTGATTAGAGATAAGTTGAAATTGAACACTTCCAAAGCAGTAGTATGTAAACTTCAAGACAACACTCTTTATTGTCTTCAAATAGAAGAAATCTGTAAGCGCAAGGGGTATTAAATGGCATTCAGTCATCAGTCACTCATCATCTAAAAATCTCAGAGAACTGTATGGCAGCTCACACACGTCCACCCACCCCCATACCACGCTATCAGCATCACACACACACACACACACACACACACACACACACACACACACACACAGAGAGAGAGAGAGAGAGAGAGAGTTCATCATCCATAAACATGATTCTTTGCAGGTGTTACACAATGATGACAACATTTCCTATCCATAACATGAATCACACTGGATCCTCCCTACACACACACACACACACACACACACACACACACACACACACCAAAAAAACAAACAAACAAAAACAAAAAAAACACAAAAAAACCACACACACACATGCAGGTATGAACGCACACACACACACACACACACACACACACACACACACACACACAGACATACACACGCGCGCGCGCAAATAATGATAATAATAATTATTATTATACTACTACTACTACTACTAGCACCAACAATAATAACAATAATAATGATGATAAATGTAATATTAAGAACAATACTAACTATGCAACATCACGACGCAGACAGCAACTGCAACAATAAAATTTACTATAGTGACATTGAAAACAGAAACAGTTTTTACATCCAACACTCGCTTGCGTAAGTCAACCATATTGTTACGGTTTTTTAATACTTGTTTACTATAGTGTGCTTTTGTTTTTGTTTTTCTGAGCACCGTTATTTGTCTGTTTGTTATTACTGTTATTAGTTTTCTTCTTTATTCAATCAAAAACCCAGTGACCATGTAATTTTTCTTAAGACGTCCAGAGAAAGATTGAATAACAAACTAGTCTGAATATAATATAGGTGACTGGGATCTCCTTTTGAATCCGGATTTAGACTGTTACTATGATAAGCATGCGATCAACATGGGAGTGCAAGAAACACAGATTACTTACAAGAAGTGTACTTCATCACTAATGTTAATGAAATCACGTTTTAAATTATGATTGATCTACAATTTAACACAGAATCTTTACTTTTCGGCAATGAATATGTTGAGTTCGTGAGAGAGAAAAAAAACCCTGAAAAAGTAAATATGCAGTGTTGCCAAGTGCACGAGAAAACATTAGCATGGTATCTAATAATGAAGTTCAATTAATTATAAATGATCAACTCAAAAACAGTATTTTGTGGCATAAGAAATAACATGTAACTTATAGAAAAGGGGTAAACACTAGAAAAGGAAATACAGCGAATATAGAAAGCAGAGTATCCACATTGTATGGCTAAAGAATTGCAGGAGAAAAAGAACTCCTGCAGCTACCAAAACAAAATTGGAATGGACTGTTTTATCTAAAGAAAGCTGAGCATCTCAGGGTGAAAAGGTAACTAGATAATTTGTAATTATAAAAAAGGACATTTTGTAAGTAAACAAAATAATGTTAAATTAGTAACACCTCAAGGTAATACATTAACGGAAACAGTAGAAATCTTGGAGGCGACAAGACTTAATTGCGAAGACCTTTATGGAGAACATACAGTAAAAAACTATTTATTACGTTATAGGTTTGCCCAGTCTAGACCAGATTGAATCAGAGAAACTAGAAGGACTGATAACAATACAGCCAGCCCCAGAAACTTCAAGGAGAATGCAAACAGAGTACAGGCACGGATGGAATGACTGTGGAAAGACACGAGACTTAGCAGTCAGATCGCTGAATGAAGTGTGTTTGTTTTAAATAAAGGGGGAATTCCCAATTATGCCAAAACGAAGAGACAATTACATGTTTACCAAAAAGAGGTAAACCAAGAGAACACCTGCAGAAATGGAGACCTATATCGCCCTCAGTGCATTGTTGTACTGTACGGTCACACTGACGTTGAACGGCTGAGGAAAGGGTTAAATCTACCTTTTTTTTTTCTTTTTTTTCTTTTTTTCTTTTTTTTTACATCACAGTCACACAACGAAATCTTAACTCAACACAACACAGCGCAGAATATTGCAGACACAAGGAGGCCTTTCTAAACGAAATGAAAACAGAGCTTTCTTACTAAAAGTAACTACACAAACACTGATCACACTGCATGGCGTGATTGCACACCACAAATTTACTTCAGCAGTAGATGTATGATATCAAATACAAAATAGCACTAAGCCTTCCTGTCTTTTGTATATGAAGCACCAATAGCCGAAATGTATTTATATCAGTTATAAAACTCACTATCTGGACTACCTCTGTAAAAACCACTGAGCAGTACCACTGTAAGCACACGAGGTGAGAGAAATAGTAGGGTTGCGAGAAAGTGGGGTTGCTCCCCTCCCACTTTTTCTCTCATTTGGGAGAAATCGTAGGGGCGCCCCATTTCTCACAATGTGTGAGAAAGCGTGGAAAGTCCCCCTTATTTTTAGATAAAAAAAGAGATTTCCTTTATCATTTGAGTTGGTTTCTTGTCTTTTCCCAATGCAAATCTTGTTTTAAAAAATGAGAGAGAGGAAAAGAAAAGAGAAAGATGGGGGCAACGACAACGACGATGATGATGACAGTGACATTAGTGAAGACATCAACAGTGATGGCACTGAAACACATCTATTTATTGAATCAACATCGGAATCAATAGCAAACAAAGAAATTAAGGCAATGTGTATGGCCAGAGACCATATCAAACGCCTGCCTATGGAATAGAACAAACCAGGTGCCCATCAGTGAGATCAGGAGGATAAAATAGGGCTGGATTGGCCACACCCTTCGGAAGCCTCCAGACGACACCACAAGACAGGCACTTGAATGGAACCCCCAAGGAAAGAGGAGAGTGGGCAGACCAAAGAAGACCTGGAGAAGAAGCACGGAGCATGAGATGAAGGCAGCTGGATGGACATGGACCCGGCTGAAGAGGACAGCCCAAAACCGAGTCCGCTGGAGGAGTGCTGTTGCAGCCCTATGCTCCACAAGGAGTCAAGAGGCATAAGTCGAGCAAGTCAAGCATAACAGAAACGTATAATGATATAATATAATGCAATACAATATGATATAATACAATATAATGTAATATGATATAATACAAAAAGACTTGAACCGAATCTGTCCCGAGGGATGTTGGGAATTATATCAAATTGATTCAACTTTCTACATAACTGTGATGGAAAAAAGATGTTTCACAATGTTTTAGCCTCACGTAGTTTTCGAGCGAGAAAACTGGACCAAATAGTTTTAATGTTTGATGTGATGCAACCTTTTCTATAAATTTAGTATGTTATTATTTCATGCTTGTTCATTTGTTCTTCTCTTTGTGTCAGAACATGAAAGTAAAAGTATTATTTCAAAAACAAAGTGAAAGAAGAAGGACAAATCACCCAGCCAAGTACACACACACACACACACACACACACACACACACACACACACACACACACACACACACACACACACACACGAGAATATTATTAAAGAAAAGATACGGAATCCATCAGCTTGCTATACAAGATGAATAACCTCTACTTTCTTCCGTATAAAACTTGATGCGCTGAAGACAAAGAATAGTAAATTATCATCCTTAGAAATGTGATAGCTGTGTTTTTCAAGCGTCATGAAAACTACCGACAGATTACTATGTTGTTTGCTGTAAATTTATTTCCACCACTTGATTATCCATATTTCATTTTTGTAGTCAACATGGCTTTTGTTCTACCCATGTGGCCTGACACAGCAAATCATTTGTCATTTTCACGAACGCATTCGCCTGAATGCCCTAACATCCACTCCCTCACACAAACATGTACACTCACGCTCATGTCCACATGCTCCCTCACCCCTTCACACACACACACACACACACACACACACACACACACACACACACACACAAACACACACACACACACACAGGGGGACTTCAATTCAAGAACAGGGTCTTTGACAGACTGCATAAATCAAGATACAGATAACAATCGACACGCATTACCAATGAATTACTCACTCGATGAGTTACACTCCAGAGTATCTATGGACAATCTATCACACACACACACACACACACACACACACACACACACACACACACACACACACACACACACACCGACACACACACACAAAACAAACAAACAAAAAACAAAACAAAAAACAAAAAAACAAAAAAACAAACAAAACAAAAAAAAAAAGGAAGAAAACTCATCAATATATGCATGAATAATAATGTGTACATCTTGAATGGAAGAGCACTAGGAGACTTAAACGGTAGATTAACATGTATAACATCGCAAGGCGGAAGCGCAGTGGATCTTTTCATTTGCCAAGAAACCTAACTGAAAAAATGTCATATCATTAAAGTACTTTCGCTCAGTAGATTATCGGATTATTGTCCGTTTGAACTACGTATCGGCTTACCACTATGGGCCACACCACAAAAAATAACCACATATTTAAATACTAACGCGCACACGTGTACCATCACTAAACATCCAAAACGGAAAGAAATAAAAGAAAACAATTCATTCCACTGAAATGATGAATCGGTTCACAACTTTGAACAAGCACTCAATACACCCACAATACAAGAACTCATATTTTAATTAGAAAGTGACACAGATTCAGCAGACAAGATATCACCAAACTTAACCAAAGAGGAGATCAGTAAGCTTGTTGGATATCTTACAAACACGCTTCATTCAGCTGCTGAACTATGAAAGAACTGAAATCACTCTTTAATGCCCTAAAATGAAATCCGTTCATCCGAGGTCTCCATGAAAAGTACTTTGCTCAAAATAAATCATACAAGAAACTGATAAAAAAAAAAAAGATAAAAAGAAGAATACCCACAGATACGCACTCATCTAAAAACAAAATGAAGCGCTAGATAACGATCCAAAGTCAGAAAACACTTAGAGAACTCAAAGAAATAGATGACCCATATACAGACCGAAATCAAACAAGACTATCCAGTGATAAATGGATTAAACATCTCGAAGACCTGGTAAGTGACAAAATCGAAATACAGAAGGCCAGGGAATAATGTATAAAAATGAATAAATTCAATTGACATGATTCAATTCAATTGACATGATTCAAATGACATGATCCTGTGCTTCCGCACTTTTTCAAGACTGGAGAAGATATAAACACAGCCGATCGATATAAACATCTTGGAATAATATTCCACAAAAGTGGAAGATTTGAATCTGCCCAGGACCATCTTATTAACAAGCGACTAAAGCACTCCATTCTCGAAGGCGCTCAGTTCGAGGCAAAAACATAAACGCAAAACAATGCTGAACTTGTTTGACTCTTTGATAACCCCTATCATGTCATATGGGGCAGAGTTGTGGTTTCCCTATGCAGTAATACAAAGAGACACAAACACTTCGTTCTCACCAGATGAGCTTTTAGAAAAAAATATGAACAACAACTTTTTTTTTCGTGAAAATCTTCACACCAAATTCTGCAAACGACTGCTGGTTGTACACAATAAAGCATCAAACCTTCCGGTACTAGGTGAATTGGAACGATTTCAGTTGAGCATGAAAATTGTCTGGGTATTATTTCAATTTGGATACATATAACAGAGTCACATGAGAATTTGTATCTAAAACATTGTTATAATGATATAATTGAAAAGCAAACCACTGAAGATATCAAGTGGATTCACTTTGTTTAATCGGTTCTTACCTAACTTCGATTTGATCACATATGGCTGAAGCAGGATACACTTGAATGTCAACAGATTGAAGTTTGCACTTTTAAAGAAACTGGAGTGTCGGTACATAAATTTCTGGAGAAAGCAGAAAAACGAAAACAAATCTAAGTTAACATTCTACAACAATGTTTCTAAAGAAAACAGAATTGAACCATATCTGATCTACTCAAGAAAAAAACTGAGCATTGAACCACATGATCTCCAAATAGAAAGAAGCAGATACACAGGTACAGAAAAAAAACATGCGAAAAAATGCAAAACCTGTGGTGTATTAGAGAAATGTATTGGATATGAACACTTACGAGAAGTTTTGCTAACAGACAAAGTCTGAATTCACATATGTTGATGATACTGATACAGTGAGTCAATGGTTCTATTACGACCCCGTACAACCCCGGCTAGCAAAACTCATATATGAATGTTAAAAGAACACGTCACGTTTTCATCAGAACACCTTATATCCAGTTTAGTTCTTTTTCTTCTTCTTTTTTCTTCTCTTTTTTTAAAGCCCTTGATCGTTGTGTCTATAAACCTTTCATTTAAGGTTCTCATGACAAATAATTATGATTCTGATTCATAAAAACACATGCGCGCATGTGCACACACACACACACACACTCACCTACGTTCAAGCACACACACACACACACACACGGAAAAATGCTCACACACTCACACATACACATGAGTACTCGCTCACACAAACACGAGAGAGAGAACAGCAAACCAAACAACCCACAGCAGTGCATCAAGAAACCCAAACGGCTGAAGGAATGGATCGAAACGGATTCCAACACAAAGCATTCGCATATGTTAAAAGAGAACACGCAAACAGTTGTGCATGAGTGAGACAGAAACAAGTAAGACAATCTTTTATTTCACCTTTAAAGAAGAAGCGAAGGCTTGATTTTATCACATAAACTTGTTCTTCCCCGTACAAGTTAAACATAGAGGCGCTATTTTCGTCAGAAAGTTTTGGTTGATCCAGTTCAGACAACTATTTATGGGGAAGAAATGAAGCAAGAAAACCATATTCTAGGTAATATAAAAAAAAATCTTTCGAGTCGTGTCACGTTACTGTGGTACCAGCAAAAAAAAAACAAACAAAAAAAACCCAAACAGAACAATACATAGACTGTACCTGTGACCTTTTCCTTTGCGGTGAATCTGCCGGAGAAACGACTGTGCTGTACAGTGGAGCAGTACCTGTCTAGTCCTCTTGTCACAGTTATGAAAGTAAGGACACATTTATGGAGGCATAACTGGGTATGCAATCGCTTCAATGGCTTGAGTGGATTTCTGTTGTTGTTGTTATGTAAACGTACATAGAATAAGACATAAAAAGGCGATTATATGGGGAAATATAGAAATAATTTGTTTGAATAAAGGTTTCAATTACTTACGAGCTGGCAACATCACATTATAGGCTGCACTTACAACACACTGTTTCAAATGTATCAGTTATAATCAGCTTGGCCTCAAGGATACTGCACTGCACGACAGTGCTAAACATGTTTCATTGTCAGCTTTTACGCTATTTAAATTGATGGTCTCTGTAATAAGTGACTATACCGACCATGAAAGATATGGGGAAAATTGCTTCGGTAGTAAGGTAGTAAAATTAGGAAAGTATGGTATCCATTTGTTCGAAAAAAACGATCTGCTGCCTTGGCGAAGTGGCTAGCGTCGCGTCATCCTCCACCTTCATCATCAATAATGATGTTGAAAAAGTTCCAAATTCTATATTCTGTGGTATTTATGCTCTGCTCTCATGGCGACCTAGGTTTCGATCTTCCTCCTCTTACAAGTTTGAAGTGAACCCTGTCAAAGTCTTCGCTGTCGGCAGATTCATGGGGACTGTCGTTGGAGGGACGTGGCGGCGGTCTCCACAAGGAGGAAGGAGGGGGGCGGGTGGAGGTGGACGCTCACTCAGTCTGGCTCCGCGACGAAGCCATTATTGTCGTCAGAAAGAGCTTTCACAAAATGAGTGAATTTAATTTTGCCACTCTTCCAAATCGAATCAATTCATTGTCTCCAGCTCCAGATATCAATATATGTTAAAATCGCTTTCTTTGTTACTTGCATGAGTTCAGTCGTTTACGCTCTTTGTAAACCGGATATCACATTTTGTATTGCACTGGGTTCCATTCCACCTACAATCGATTCGTGCAACGGCTGAATTGTTTTACAGCCACATTCTCCTTGTTTGAGTTCGTGTATAAACTCGATTTTCTTTCAGAAGTGCCGAATAAATTAATACAAGTTCCAATTGATTCGTATTGCCTGCCAGAAGAAACTCGATATCATAGTCCCATTGAAATATTATTTTGCGTCTTATACTATACAAAGTGATGCCACTGACATTCTTACCATCATGTACATTATTGCCAAATTTCAACAAACACTACAAACATGAGCAAATGAAAATACAGTGTCGCCCTGCACACTGAATATGACATAATATTTCATGTCGATATAAAACTTTCCAATCCACATACACGTGTTTTCGTTAAATCTAAAAGCCACCAGTGCTTTGGACATGATGTACCAATTAACAAAATCAAACAGTGTTGTTTTGTTTTTTTGTTTTTTTGACTCACTTGTGTAAACAAAGTGAGTATGTTTTAACCCGGTGTTCGGTTGTCTCTCTCTCTCTCTGTCTCTCTCTCTCTCTCTGTGTGTGTGTGTGTGTGTGTGTGTGTGTGTGTCCGTGGTAAACTTTAATATTGCCATTTTCTCTGCAAATACTTTGTCAGTTGACACCAAACTAGGCATAAAAAATGGGAAAAATTCAGTTATTTCCAGTCATCTTCTTTAAAACAATATTGCACCTCTGGCATGGGCACAAAAAATATATAAAAGAAGCCAAATTATATGCAAACTGCATTTACTGTTATATTTATTTTTTTTTTTTATTCTTTAAACTTGACACTTTGATATGATATTCTGACACAACAAGAGCAGTCATTTTCATCATTTTTGTTCAAACAGGAACTTCTTTTGCTAAGCACGGGAGTTATATTTATTTTGCAAACTTTTTGGTGCAGATAGTAAAAAAGGGAAATTAATCTGTAATTAATGCTAGGGGACTTAATTTGCTTTAAACTGATCTTTCTCGTTTTAAACATTACATTTTGATATTATAATCAATACTTAAAAAGCTTGTGTGTTTTACTGTCAGTGTACAGGGCTTTCACTATGTTCATTCGCCCAAGTGGTCTTTTTTAGGAAAATACTAAAATCAATATGACGAGTGGACTTTATAGATCTATTGGCTGAGCCCTGAACGTCATGGGCAAAAATCAATTGCGTACACATATTTATACATACTCAAAGCGCGTGATAATATTCTTCGCGAACGCGAAAGGAGCCGTGGCTATCCCCGCAATCACACTGCAACATTTAGCCGTTTTCTCTGTATCTAGATAGATGTACAAGTTTAGTTACACCCGGTTGACACGGTCGATTCAATTTCTCTTTTATGTTCATTTTAGTTTTATAGTTTTAAAGTTGATATGAAAATTGAGTATTTTGTTAAACTAATAACATGTTGAGCCAAGTACAAGTACTTCTAAACGTTGCATGAAGTGAAAAGGGCTTCATTTTGAGAAAAGTCAAGACTGGTAATATTTGCGTTTCATCAATTCAAGGGTATTAACTCTCATGGTTTATTATTTTTAATTGTGAATTCCGACTGATTCTAAACTAAACTTGTACATCTCTCTAAATCCAGAGAAAACGGCTAAATGTTGCAGTGTTATTGCGGCGATAGCCACGTCTCCTTTACCGCCGACTTAAAAAAAGAATTTTTAATTGTCCTTAAAGATTTTTTAAATGCCCAAGATACACCAGAATAATATGATTTGAACAGCTTTCTCACTGCGAATACCGCAATCGATTTATCGCCCTTGGAGTGCAGAATGAGAATGGAGAACTTTTCATGGAGTTCTGCACCTTCAATGACCTGGTCATTGGAGGCACCTTGTTTCCCCACAAGACCATCCATAAGACCACGTGGGTTTCCCCTGACGGCAAGACCGAGAACCAGATCGACCACATCACCATCGGTCGTAAGTGGAGACGAAGCCTGCACGACGTCAGGGTAAAGCGCGGCGCAGACGCTGCATCGGATCACCACCTGGTTGTGGCAGCACTCAAAACCAAGCTGAAGGCCTACAACGACCAGGCTGCAAGACCATCGCACAAGTACAACGTGCACAGCTTGAAGGAGAAACCCAAAGCAGAAGAGTTCAAGATTGAATTGAGGAACAAGTTCAGTGTGCTTTCCCAACTCCCAGAGGACTCAATAGAAGAACATTGGCACAGCCTTCGAGAGACCTGGACAACAACTTGCAAAACAGTCCTGGGCAAGAAAACGAGGAAGCACAAAGAGTGGCTATCAACAGACACCTGGACACTCATCACTGAGAGGAAGCATTTGAAAGACCAGATCAACTGCACGCAAGATCAAGCCGAGAGACATGAGCTACAAGCACAGTACTGGGAGATGAACCGACAAGTAAAGCGAAGTGCGAGAAAAGATAAAAGAACCTACATCGAGGAACTGACAGCAGAAGCTGAGAGTGCAGCAGGTCAGCGGAACATGAAGCGCCTGTATGAGATCACCAGGACACTCTCCGGGAAAAACAGCAACCCAAGCCGGCCCGTCAAGGACAAAGACGGAAACACCATCCTTGGCGAAGAACAGCAGAGAGCAAGATGGGCGGAGCATTTCAAAGAAACGCTCAACCGACCAGCACCACCCGCCCCACCAGACATCCCGCCACCTACCAAGCTCCTCGACATCAACACCAACCCTCCCAGCAAGACCGAGATCGTCAAGGCCATCAAGTCCCTCAAGTCAGGAAAGGCAGCTGGCCCAGATGGAATTCCACCTGAAGCTCTGAAGGCCGACATCCAGACTTCAACTGAGATGCTGCACCCTCTCCTTTGCAAGATCTGGGAACAGGAGCGAGTGCCAAAAGACTGGAAAAGAGGACATCTTGTAAAGCTGCCAAAGAAAGGGGACCTTTCATCCTGCAACAGCTGGCGGGGAATCATGCTGTTGTCTATTCCGGGCAAGGTACTGAGCAGAATCATCCTTGAGAGACTGAAGAACGCTTTGGACAAGACACTTCGGGACGAACAAGCAGGCTTCCGACAAGATCGCTCGTGCACGGATCACATCGCAACCATGCGCATCATCATCGAGCAGTCCCTGGAGTGGCAGACCCCCCTGTACACAGTCTTCGTCGACTTTCAAAAAGCTTTTGACAGTGTCGACCGAGATGTCATCTGGTGACTGATGTACCACTATGGATTTCCACCAAAGTTTGTAACCATCATCCAGCAGATGTACGAAGACGCCACCTGTCAAGTGATCCACGATGGGAAACTGACGGAACCTTTCAGTGTGCAAACCGGCGTCCGTCAGGGTTGTTTGCTCTCACCGACCATTTTCCTGATGGTGGTTGACTGGGTCATGAGGCAGTCTACAGCAGATCGGAGGACAGGCATCCAGTGGACTTTTACTAAACAGCTGGAGGACCTAGACTTCGCAGATGACATAAGTCTTCTCTCCCACAGGCAGCAAGATGCGCAGGAGAAACTATGTCGTGTGGCAGAAGAAGCTGAGAAGACTGGACTCCAAATCAACATTGGGAAAACAGAGGTCATGAGGGTCAACAACAAGAAGCAAGATCCAGTGCAACTACACCAAGAGAACATCAAGGAGGTTGACAAGTTTGTCTACTTAGGCAGTGTTGTCAGCAAAGACGGGGGGACGGACGAAGACATCAAGAGCCGTATCAACAAAGCAAGACACGCCTTCAACACCCTTCGACCAATCTGGAGATCGACAGCCCTCTCAATCCGCAACAACATCCGGATTTTTAACACCAACGTGAAGTCGGTTCTACTCTATGGCTCAGAGACGTGGAGAGTGACAAAGACCAGCACCCACAAGCTTCAGACATTCACCAACAGATGTCTAAGAAACATCCTGAACATCAGATGGCCAGAGGTTGTCTCCAATGAAGAACTTTGGAACATAACAAAACAGGCCCCACTGGAGACGGAAATCAAGAAACGGAAATGGGGATGGATAGGCCATACACTACGCAAGCCTGCAACAAACATCACAAGACAGGCTCTTGATTGGAACCCTCAGGGGAAAAGGAAAGTTGGCCGTCCGAAGCAGAACTGGCGGAGAAGCATTGAGGCAGAGACAAGGGCGGCCGGAATGACGTGGGCCGAACTGAAGAGGACCAGCCAGAGCCGGGTGCGTTGGAGGAGTGTTGTTGCGGCCCTATGTTCCCCACGGAATCAAGAGGAATAAGTCAAAGTAAGTCAAATATTATATTTTTGAACGTCAGTTAAGGAGCCACGATAGTGTAATGGATAAGACAATTTTTTTCTCATCCAAACACGCGGGGTTCGAATTTTTCTTTTAACGCGAAGCTTTATAATAACAAATACAGAACACATTTGAACGATTAGATTTTTTTTTTAATTGTATCACAAGTGAGTCTTGAAGGCCTTGCATCTCTTGTTCAAATTATATTTTCAATAGTGCTACTAGCAAATTACTTTAATTCAAAAAGACTATCGTATTATACATTTGTCTTATTCAGTCTGATTCCTGTCAACATGTTTTCGAAACATAGATTTTAGACGACTTGGGTTTGTTATGCATGATGATCTAACTTACATTCAGTAGTGAAAATGGTTTATCTTTGTTCTTTGTTTTGGCATGCTTGTAATTATTCCCTGGTTTTTAACACAAAACATTTTTCATGTTATAAAACAGGCCCTTACAGTCCTGACTGTGCGTAAACGGTCCTACCACCCCCTCCCCTCCATCCCCGCCCCCCAAAAGAAAAAGCATATTGAAAATCCAGTACCAAATCCATCTGTTCCCGAAATTATTTTTTTTAAATGAAAGGTTCATTTCTCCGAATTCTAAATGATTTACTTCATTGATGTTTACTTTCGCTTGTTGGGTCATCCAATTCACTGTCCTAGATATCCACATCCATGCATAAAGATTCATAAAATCTCGGAACCTTCTGCAGAATGCTTTCTTGTTTGCTTTCAGCAAGTTTTGGCATATTCTTACTTGTGCAATATCAATTCTCCAAATTGCAAAAAAATACTTTGCTTTCTTTTCACCCTGAAATATCCAGCTGGCTAGTACCTTATCAACTTTGTTTTCTCAGATATGTTTTTTAAATACTCTGTCTTTAATCTGAAACATTCTTGTTTGTAACCGATTGTTTCACATGAATGCACTTTTTTTCCCTTTTCTTCTTCATTTTGCTTTTGTTTTCCCTCAGAGAGGCATAAGATATTTTTTTTGCTCTGTCTACATTAACAAAGAAACATCAAGGCAGTCAGCTGAAGCAAACGTTTGACATATCACCAAACCGTTATGTTGTTTGAGGTTTTTGATAAAAGAAAGAAAAAGAATCAACTTTGGTCATTTGATGAAAATCAAGAACTCTGTTCATGTTTTTGACGATGACTTCAGAGTCGAAGATGAGTGTGAAGGTATTACAAGTTTAGTTCTGGATCGCACGCACGCAGATGTCTGATGTGTTCGACTCGACATTGGCAGATTCTTCCGCCGTGGCTGCAGGGTACTGTCCGATCTTTGGTTCTGTTAGTGCGCTAAATTTTGTGTGCGCGCAAAATGTTGTACAAGTAATCCCCTACATGCATGCACTCAAGGCCTGGGGAAACGCAGGGGTTATGCTGCCGGTCAGGCATCTGCTTAGCAGATGTCGTCAGCGGATAAGCATTTGTCCGAACGCTATGCTGCCTCCTTGAGAAGCCGAAATTGGAACTGAAACTATGGTGACCAGACGGTAGTTGATCGTTCAGATCGACACAGGGTAGTTGGTGGTGTTTTACTCTGGAGATGTGCGCCTTCATGACAGATAATGCATTCTGTGCTCTGCAAGATTTATCTCAACAGGCAGATACAACACAAACGTACTCCTAAACGTCTTTTGACCTCAACGAGAAGCATCATTATGCATGCAGTCACAAACCCTTATTTTCATTTCAGCCACATAACCTCCCTTCCTCCAACTGGTTAGGTGTGTGTGCGTGTGTGTGTGTGTGTGTGTGTGTGTGTGTCTGTGTGTGTGTCTGTGTGTGTCTGTGTCTGTGTGTGTCTGTGTGTGTGGATGTTTGTACATGCATGTGTGCGTGTGCATGCGTGTGTGTGTGTGTGTGTGTGTGTGTGTGTGTGTGTGTGCATCCATGTCTGTGTGCATGCATGTTTCTATGTCTGTGTGTTTGTGCGTGTGTTCTTGCGTGTATGTGTGTTTTTGCGTGCGTGCGTGCATATGTGTGTACGCGCGCGCGCGTGTGTGTGTGTGTTACTGAGAGAGAGGGAAGTGGACAGGCAGACGGACAGAGCGACCATAATTATGCATGTGTGTGTACTTGTGTGTTTGTTATTGTGTATTATGCATATTTGTATATATATATATATATATATATATATATATATATATGTGTGTGTGTGTGTGTGTGTGTGTGTGTGTGTGTGTGTGTGTGTGTGTGTGTGTGTGTGTGTGTGTGTGTGTCTTTGTTTTAGCGTGTGTAATTGTTTTAGTGTTGTTGTGTGTGTAAACAATGAACAATGAACACAGAACAATGAGCAGAGTCAGTCCCGTGGAAATGACGCAAATGTCCTTTTTTTTTTTTTCTTTTTTTTTTCTCTCCTACACAACAATTGTGTTGTAAGTCGACGTATCGGCGTCACAAATAAAACTTGATAAAAGTCGTGAAGGGCTGACATTTTTCGATTGGCGCGCGCTTGATCATCAGTGTGTTCTGTGTTGTGGTTCGTCTTCACTTGTGCAACCCGACTGACATGAATTTTCTCTCTTCATGTACTAGATTGCAAATGTTTCAGTGAAACATATTCCATTATATCAATCCCTCCTCCTGAATTAAATAGGATTATGAAGCAGCTCAAATTGTGAATGATTTGTGGCACAGATTATGCAGATCATTTTTCATTGTGATACAATATCCAGTATTTGGCGAAGTATTGAAAATCAAATGACCAAATAATTTGGAACCATTGAAAGCATTTCAGTAATAGGTCTTTTAGGAATTGATTCCTCGTGATTCGTCTGTTTATATACAAACTGATCAGGGCGAAGAATTTAGATAATTGAAAATTCCTTTGTTCATCTATTCCTGAGTAGAAAATAAAACATGTATATGGGGACTTAAACTCATGAACTGGCTAGGAAAACGGAAGGGAAGTGTCGGGAATCATGACGACTTGTGGAAAGTGACTGTATTTTGTGAGGTCCTTGCAGGTTCTTTGTGTGAATGGGTTTGGAACCCAGCTGTTGTCCTCACTCCATCCTCAATACAATTAGGAACTATAGTTTTGATGATGGACAAACATATATTACCAAAATAAAACTGGTGGTACCACAATACATTATTACATTATTGATAGATTACTATATCAAATGAATTGTACAGAGAGGATTCACTTTGTGACGGGTGCGGTGGTCAAATGGGTATAGTGCAGGATTCTCACCCGAGTTTCCTGAGTTCAATCACCGTCGCACCTGGTAGGTTAAGTGTGGAAATTATTATGATCTCCCAAGTCAACAAATGTGCAGACATGCTAGTGCCTGAACATCCTCTGTGTTTAAATGCACGAAAAATATCAAATATGGGCGTTAAAGATCCTGTAATCTATGTCAGCATCCAGTAAGTTATAGAAACAAGAAGATACCCAGGAGGCACACCCCTCAAACTGGAGTATGGCTGCCTACCTTCCGTGGCCACATGCATAAAACGTTATATATGTAGCTGTGTTGTTATAAACCGAGTAGTATATTATAAAGGAGACGGTACAAAAGAATCACTGATGATTTACTGTATCAAAGGATAGAAAAGATCCACGCACTGGCCCAGAAACATATAGCAGGCCAGTCACAAAAGGGTTTTTCTATTGTTTTGTTACAATATTAAGAAGAGAATGTTAACCAGTTCAGTGCCAGAGAATTTTGTAAAAAAGTGCTCTCCCCTTGCCAGGGAATTTAGAGGATTCGGGAGTAATAAATCATTAAAAAATTCTAGCACAAAAGCTATGGGTGATGCAGAAAGAAAGTAAACGTTTTTGTGAAGGAAAATGAGTGTAGATTCTGCTTCTGGGCTTTTTTTTCCCAATTATGTTGATTGTAGGTAACCGTTCAGGCATGTAAAATCAAGAAAACATATTTTGTGCAACAAAAAAGTCTATTTCCACCTCTACATAATGACATCCATAAAGAAAAGAAACAAAATACAGCTAGAAATAGCAAGCCTTTTGTCAGATTACACCTGTAGAAGAACTTAAAACAGGCTATAAGCTTATGAAAACAAATCACATCTCTTGCAGACATGTAACTAAATAACTGTCCAAATAATGACAAAAGTGAGTAAAGTCAACGAAAAAGGTCAATCACAGTCCCAGAAACTGAACTGGCAAGAGTTTTGACAGCAAAGAGCTTTGCAAGTGAGAGGGTGAAGTTCTTTGATGACATCCACTCCTTTCAAGTTGCACGTGGGTGATTAAAGTGTCTGCTGTGCATCGGCTTGTCACCTCTTCAAATGAGTCATCCCTCTGATTCAGCGAAAAAAAAGCGTTAAAAACAAAAAGCACGTGTTTCATGGCCAGTGCAGGTTCAGCACTGCGTTTCGTGAAAATCATGGGACATTAGCGGTTGTTGATTGCCTTCTGTCTGCTTTGAAATGTGAGAACACTCTTCCCAAAAGCCACGCCCCCTTGATGACCTCTGGCTGGCATTCGACCTATCGTCTTACATCACTCCTCTCCCTCTCTTCTTCCAACACTGGCTGTGCGTATTCTGTCAGTCATAGTCAGTTGTTCAAAAACGCTGTCTGATTGGATGGATGGACTGAATTACCATAAAATGGGCTGTTAGTTTCATAACTGGCGTTGTCAATCACCTTCGTTTTCAAACCAATCATCAGACAAGAGAGATCCTTCTCCATTGCGAAAGCTGTCCATAACCACAAGCAGAGCTTTCAGAATTGTGTAAATCTGCTGACTGTGACTATTTGCTTTACTGGACAGTTTTCAATGCATTTGTTTGCACATGATGCACTGACGTCTTTTTGGTGCTGTGCTGGTTAAGGAGAGAAGAAGAGAAGAAAATGCAGTGATATGTAGCAAGACACTGTCCGTTCGGGAGACAAACACTGTGGGTGACACACAGTCAGTGGTCAGCTAGCTGGCTATCGCTGCAAACTATCTCAGCTGAAAGTTGACCTGTGATCACCTACTTCATCTGTTTATAGAGGTTACGCGAACTGCAAAGACGCTCGCATGTGCTGCCAAGCAAACAGGGCCTATCCGGCTTAATATCTGAATAATCTGTGTTTGTTTCCGGATGTTCAGTGACAGATTTCTAAATAATTCCTGAACCAATTTACGTCGGATTGGTCGCAAAACAAAGATCGCCACGCCACCTTTCAAATGAGTATAAAATGGAGTGTTGATTATTTAAGATGAATTTACAATTTAATTCACATGAAAAGGGTCAGTTTTAGTGAGATCATCACTGAAAATTACAAACTGCGTTAAATCAGTTTAATGTTGGCAACCCCAAATGGAATAGATCTAAAGATGGAATTGCGACATTTCTGCCAATAGTTATAGTTTACTGATCCGAATAAGAGACATTTAATGAAATATGTTGTGTCAGAAACACAGTTTTCAACTCAGGCAAAGCCGTCAAGCACACTGGATGTGGAGTGATTGTCGTCAACTGCCAACAATGAAAATCGACCTTGTAATTTCTAAACGCCTGATCTATTCTCATCCAAAGACTATAATAGTGTGGTTTTAGTTTCCAACAGCAGTCATAAACAGAATTGTAAACTGTAGCATTATGTGTGACGAAAGACAAAATGAGTTAAGCTTAGTGTCAGTTGAAATCTTAACACTGAGGAACAATTAAATTGAAATCAAATGTGCTTCTAACTGATTTAAGTGTGTGGGGGTGGGGGTGGGGGGGGGGGGGGGGGGCACAGCAGTTATAATATTGCGGATTTGCCAGTTTAATTAGCGAAACTCAGAAAGAGAGGGAGAGGCGTTCGCGGCAGGCAGTAGCCTCCAGCAAGATGGCGGCCTGCTGGCGCGCGGCCGGCCTCCCTTCCTCCCATCCATACCATTGAGCTCGATGCCTGGCTTGCGCCCAGCATCATCTGACCTGGACAAAGCAGCAACAGGTCAGGGTTCTGTTCACTGGCCAGTCTCAGTTTGCCAGGTCCTCCCATGATATGAAATACAAATGGAGACAGCAGGGAAAGCGGCACCACGAAACAACCGAAAGGGGGCAGATCGCTGTTTGGAGGGTGCCTCAGGGTGTGGGGTGGAATGGTGATGACCTACAGAACACCACTGCACCGAGTGCAGGGCAACATGAATAACGTGCGCTACAGTGATGACATTCTGAAGCCTCTTGTAATACAATCACTGCAGGCCACATGATCAGGCATTGTTCTCCACAACAACAATGCAAGACCCCGCAGAGCTCCAATCGTCAACAACTTCTGCAACCACAGCAAGCAACTCACACGGACTGGCCAGCACGTTCTCTGGATCTTAGTCCAAACACACATCTGGATGTGCTGGGTCGCTGTGTTCAACAAAACCATCTGATGACCTCAACCACACGTTCCTCCTTTTGTCAGTGTGAGTTGCAGACAATTCCCCTCTGAGGACACTGGCTCAATTCATGAGTCAACGTGGTCTCAAATGAATTGTGCTGAATGGTGTGCCCAAGCTCTTTTGACTGTTTTTGTGTGATGCAACTGTCCTGACTTTTGTAAGCCTGGCTATCATAAAAAAGACAGAACCTTTGCATTTGAAATTAAACAGGCAGAAAGCTGGCTGATAGAATTAATTTTATCAATGGATTCTGTTGATTACATGTTGAATATTGAATTGATTTCTAATTGTCTCTCCATTGTTTTGAGCAGTATATACAGATTTCCGTCTCCAAATTTTTTTCTTGGTTTATTTCTACAAAGTATGTTAAATAATTTAAAAACTGAAAAAACTTTTAGTGGATTCAATTCCATACATAGTTACAACATTGTTTTGTTGGGGGGTGGGGGTGGATGGGGGTTCTATATTCAAGAGAATACTCTTCAAAACTATCAAAGCAGATGAAGTGTCTTAGGTGCTCCGGAAATTGTGAATTAGGCTTCGTTTTACTAAGAGACATTCTCACTGACCGAGGTTCAGAGTTTGTTATTGATCTCACACGTGAAGTGAATCAGCTGCTGTGCATTCAAGACCACAGGACCTTGCCTAGGCATCCTCAGGAAAACATACGGAAGGAATGTCTCAACGTCACCATAAAAAAATACGTTGAAACATTTGTGTCAAGAACAACCGAATAAGTGGGACATGTACATTTCTTTAAATTTTCTACAGATTCTTGGACATTTTCACCATTTGAACTGTTGTATGGAGAAAGGTTAGAGGTTCCATGTACATACAGAAAGAATTGTGGATCAAAGAAGAGCAGCATAACGAGACATGAGCTACGATTCATTATGTGATTGATCTTTGAATATGTATTGGCGGAACGTGCAATATAGCCAGAGAAAAGCTAGAAAAGCATACATGAAATAAGCAGCTAATTTCAACAAAAGCATCAACCTCCAAAAGTTTGAATTTTGGGATAATGATATTGTCCCTTTTTAAAAACAAAAATAATACATTACAGATAAAGTGGAGGGGACCATAATTTGTCACAGACAGAATTAACAAATGTGACCACAGGATACTATAGGACTCACGTAAAAGCAACACCATGCTAATAAATTGAAAGCATACGTCGGATGTGGAGAAAGTGAAACACACAATACCCGTTGTGTTGAAAAAGATAAAAACAGTGGACAATGAAAGAACAGTGACTCTGACATACCCATGATCTAACTAGTAAGGAAAGGACCATCTGATGTATACATATGCAAATATTTGTCTGGTAAACAGCGTGAATAGTTAACAAGGTTTTAGACGACTTTGACAGTTGTGTCCAACGTGTCCACTGAACGGCATTTCGCTTAAGGGTTGTGGAGTTCTTCCCAGCCAAGACTATTGTACATTGGAACAGGAAAGGTGACAGCAAGCATCCTTGCCTCGCTCCTGTCTATAATTGGAAGGCACACTGCACTGTCTCACGAACTTCGAAGCTCTGTCTGTCCACGCTGTCGAATGCCTTCTCCTAGTCAATGATCTGCCCATAGCACTGAAACTGCTTTGTTGAAAGTAGTTAATGACCTGTTACTGTCTATTTATGAAAGTAAACTGTCTGTGTTAACTTTGCTTGATCTGTCGGCTGCGTATGACACAACAGACCACAGTACACTCCTTTCCAGACTTGAACATGTTTTTGGGATTCACTCAACAGTTCTGAGTTGGTTTTCTTCATAAGTCTGCAGACCCAAACCAAGTACACAGTCTGATTCTGTCAATGCAGGATTGTATTCTCAATGTCAAATCATGGATGACATTCAACAAACTAAAGTTAAATGATGACAAACTGAAGCTATGATTATTTCCTCTGCAAGAATGTCCACATCTACTTATTTTCCAACCAGTTGTGGTTGGTGATGCCACAGTTCAGTTTTCTAAATCAGCAAGGAACCTTGGAGTCATTCTTGACTCAAGCCTCAGAATGCATACTCAGGTAGTAAATCTGATACGCATAGTCAATTGTGAACTTCGTCGGATCAACTCAATCCATCAGTACCTTTCTGTTGAAACTATTAAAACTCATTTCTGCTATTATGCTGTCACGAATCGACTACTGTAATTCTCTCCTCATAGGCTGTCCACATAATATTTTTCAGCGAATTCAAACACTTCACAGCAATGCTGCCCATCTGACTCTCAGAGTCCCACGTACTGATCACATTTCTCGACACCTCTGCATTCTACATTGGCTCCCCATTGAATCGAGAATTGAATACAAAGTTGCGTGTCTCTGCTATTCTGCTTTCCACTCCGCAGGACCTACATATCTTTTTGACCTTATCAGTGTTTACACTCCTGCAAGAAATCTCCGCTCTTCCTCTGACTGTTACCTTTTGAAATTTCCTTGTGTCAATACAAGAACCTATGGCAAACGCTCTTTCTTCTTTGCTGCTCCTCACATCTGGAACAACCTTCCCCATGATATCTGTGCATCTGATTCTATTTCTGCTTTTCGCTCATCACTAAAAACTCATCTTTTTAAAAAACCTATGTATGAGCACCCTCAGCTTCCTTGTTCTCCAACACCACCCATGTCAGCTCACTTTGGATGTAATTAGAGTGGGAAAGGGAGAGAGAGCAAGTGTGTGTGTGTGTGTGTGTGGGGGGGGGGGGGGGGTGTTGGAGGGGAGGGAAAGGTTTTTGAGAAAGAGTGGTCATGAATGTTTAATGTAACTTGTAATATTTTTCTTTCATGTAAAGCGCCCTGAGCTCTTTGAGAGAAAGGGCGCTTTTTAAATGAACATTATTATTATAGATGGGTGGGTTCCACACCAGCGACTGTTCCAGGACTGGTTGAACAGTGGATAGAGCATCTCATCACTGGTCTGTGTGAGGCGTCAGTGTCTGCGGGCAGGGAAGGGGTATGGCAGGGGAGATATATATATATATATATATATAGAGAGAGAGAGAGAGAGAGAGAGAGAGAGACAGAGAGAGAGAGATTTTATATAAAGATGTGTGTGTATGCGTGCGCGCGCGCGCGTGTATGTGTGTGTATATGCGTGTGGAACATCATATTTTGTGTCTTGGAAAGTTTCCAATTTCACCGCAATATTAATTCATTAGGAATTTTAAGAGCTCACTGCAAATTCAATACAAAGGAGACTGATTTTGTTAAGCAAGCTGACAGGAATCCAAACGATCTCAAGTGTATCAAGCTCATTATCACTTATCATTTATTCAGAATTTACCAAGCTTATCCCACAATGACTGTTCTAGAGTTTATTAGACACAGCAAAGAAGATTGCATTCATCTTATCAACTCTCTGACTGAACTTTTCATATCATGTGGAAGGACTGTGTCGATCAAGGCAATATTTGGGATCACCCAGTCTTCTGCAGGATGGAGAAGAGATCACGTCTTCTTTTCTCACAACAGATATCTCTGTGTGAAATTCGGGCTGCTCTCCCCTGGACGAGCGCGTCACTACACTGAGAACGCCACTTTTTTTTTCTGCCTGCAGTTTTATTTGTTTTCCTATAATAAAGATTTTTCTATGGAATTTTGCGAGGGACATACCTTTAATTGCTGTGGGTTCATTTACGTGAGCTTAGTGCATGCAGCTAATTAGACCTCGGTTTACCGTCTCATCCGAATGAACAGCGTCAAGACCACTACTCAAGGCCAACTCTCCATCCAGTATGGGCATTATGAGAAATCGTAACCATGTGGTCTTTTGTCATGTCTCATAACACTGGCCAGGTCATCGTCATCATCGTTATAATCCATTTTATACTAAATATCTTGCTCAATGCAACTAACAAAAACAAGTGCAGAATGGGTAAAAATAATGAATCAAGCGAACATAAGAAGTGCATAACTATGCATCTGTTTGATGCAAAATAAAACCCATTGAGTAATTTATATTGTGTGTATACACATGTTGTTATTCTTGTTGTTTCTCGTTCACAATCGAAAAAGGAGAATGGGCGTCACAGCGGGTGAGTCAGTAGAATGGAAATAGGGCGAATCGAGGTTCTGAAGTGTCGGTAGCACTGCGGACAGTGTTGCAGCTTGTGCTGTGGAGGTGTAGGTGGGTTACGTGCCTTCTTTCGTTGCTGCCATTTCAGAATGGCGTCGCCGATGCTATGCTGCACATAGGCGGCGACACCAGAGCAGATCCGGCTGCGCCGTGCTGAGTGAACGGAGGCTTGAGCTTCTCATGTGTGCATACACAAACACGCGCACTTTCCAACAGGACAATGCATATTGTATTCCCCCCATACACAAACACGCGCACTTTCCAACAGGACAATGCATATTGTATTCCCCCCATACACAAACACGCGCACTTTCCAACAGGACAATGCATATTGTATTCCCCCCATACACAAACACGCGCACTTTCCAACAGGACAATGCATATTTTATTCCCCCCATACACAAACACGCGCACTTCCCAACAGGACAATGCATATTTTATTCCCCCCATACACAAACACGCGCACTTTCCAACAGGACAATGCATATTGTATTCCCCCATACACAAACACGCGAACTTTCCAACAGGACACTGCATATTGTATTCCCCCCATACACAAACACGCGCACTTTCCAACAGGACAATGCATATTGTATTCCCCCCATACACAAACACGCGCACTAACTTATCCAACAGGCACAATGCATATTGTATTCCCCAAGGCAAGACACGACAAAGAGTAAACAACAGGTGTATACATATGTATCGTACAAGATTAAAATTTGTATAATGTATGATTAAGGTGTAAATGAATGACTGAGGTTAATGTTGATTAAGCATTAAAATTAATGTATGAATGAATAATCGTTGTCCAGAACATGTAATACCATGTAGTATGGAAACAATGTGTGAATGAAAACACATTTACCTACCTATATTACTTTGATATAAACTGGGCTCAGCAATACCAGTGGAATCAATGTGTGAACGGACAGTTTAAATTCTGTCATTACTGCAATTTCCTTTCAAATCGTGCGTTATAATATCACACAGATCAATGTTTGAATTAATATTTGCTGTTCTGCCGATGTGAAGCTTGATGTGGAATGGTTGGTGTTCGGAACTCTATATTGTTGTGCCTTCCAAATGTAAAATATTTATTTGGTATATAAAATTTGGCTGAATAAGAATGTTTGCGGAAAAAAGAGGAAACAAGACAAGAAATGCCATATTGCTGGAACGCATATTGGAATACATCAAAACGTTACCTATTTCATATAACGAATACTAAACATAGTACATACTTGAAATGTCACTGACGGAACCTTTCAGTGTGCAAACCGGCGTCCGTCAGGGTTGTTTGCTCTCACCGACCATTTTCCTGATGGTGGTTGACTGGGTCATGAGGCAGTCTACAGCAGATCGGAGGACAGGCATCCAGTGGACTTTCACTAAACAGCTGGAGGACCTAGACTTCGCAGATGACATAAGTCTTCTCTCCCACAGGCAGCAAGATGCACAGGAGAAACTATGTCGTGTGGCAGAAGAAGCTGAGAAGACTGGACTCCAAATCAACATTGGGAAAACAGAGGTCATGAGGGTCAACAACAAGAAGCAAGATCCAGTGCAACTACACCAAGAGAACATCAAGGAGGTTGACAAGTTTGTCTACTTAGGCAGTGTTGTCAGCAAAGACGGGGGGATGGACGAAGACATCAAGAGCCGTATCAACAAAGCAAGACACGCCTTCAACACCCTTCGACCAATCTGGAGATCGACAGCCCTCTCAATCCGCAACAAGATCCGGATTTTTAACACCAACGTGAAGTCGGTTCTACTCTATGGCTCAGAGACGTGGAGAGTGACAAAGACCAGCACCCACAAGCTTCAGACATTCACCAACAGATGTCTAAGAAACATCCTGAACATCAGATGGCCAGAGGTTGTCTCCAATGAAGAACTTTGGAACATGACAAAACAGGCCCCACTGGAGACGGAAATCAAGAAACGGAAATGGGGATGGATAGGCCATACACTACGCAAGCCTGCAACAAACATCACAAGACAGGCTCTTGATTGGAACCCTCAGGGGAAAAGGAAAGTTGGCCGTCCGAAGCAGACCTGGCGGAGAAGCATTGAGGCAGAGACAAGGGCGGCCGGAATGACGTGGGCTGAACTGAAGAAGACCAGCCAGAGCCGGGTGCGTTGGAGGAGTGTTGTTGCGGCCCTATGTTCCCCAAGGAACAATTGCAGTGGCTATTCCAACTAGCTGGCTGAGAAATTAAATTTGGAAGAAAGGAATATGAGTCTGACCAGCAACATATATTGTGCATGTTCCAGAAGTGAATGAGTATTTCTCGTAAATTTAGGACTTCACAATCACTTGAATACGTTAAAACAAAAAGCAAGAAGCAGATAGACTAATCCTACGTTAATACGTGAGAAACTGAAATAACATTTTTATTATAAAAACAACAACAACAAACAAACAAACAAACAAAAAACCGTAAATGAGGCGGTACCTCTGTGGACATAAAAGGTGGCACTATGGTAATAAAGAAATCAATGAAAACAACCAATGTTTTTAAATTTTAAAGATTAGTTTTGCGTAAAAAAAATCAGACAGGCATACAACTTCATGTAAGCGGACATGCTTTTAAAATGGAAAATGCTGAAAATATAATTTGTTGTATAATTTCAATTAAAAACATTTTCAAGTAGATAAAAATATTACAACCGTGTGAAATGGCACAGAATGAATCTTGCCAGATATAGATCGGGAACTCTCAAATAAAATGTTTTTAAAGAACTGGTTTCAAACTCACACTCCGATACCCTCCCCTTGTTCAATGTGCTGACTTTTTAAGGAGATGTGAAGTTTTTAAAATAGCAAACAGTGATCATCCTTTTGACCTGCTTAACGTAAATCAGGAAAATCAATACGGTGACATGAAAAGTATATTGCCGAAGCGTATAGCCTTCAGCGCAAAAAGAAAAATGACACATATTGTTCATAAGGAATAATTATTATACTAAGTGTAGTTGAACGATTCCTCTCCAGATGCATCATGATTATTTTACAATACACTCATCAATGTGAAGGGTCAAGATATTGTTTTCTTTGAGAATATATTTTCAGTACTTTTTTTGTTTTTACTTTCTTGTTTTCATCACAATTCTTTTTATTTGTACCTCCATGTCATTAGGGCTGAAAGCCACAGACATTGAATGCTAGAGTGTCACTGGACAGACGTACTCCAGAAAGGTGCACATCGCTCATTGCTAGACTGCTTATTCGCTACCAGGTGGACATAGCAGCCCTGAGTGAAACCAGGTTTGCCAGTGAAACCCAGCTGGAGGAAGGTGGAGGGGGCTACACCTTCTACTGCATTGGGAAGCCAGACGGCACCCCAGGAACCTCAGGCATAGTCTTTGCCATACGGACCAAACTTGCACGTCGGCTTGACAGCCTTCCACGTGGGATAAACGATAGGCTGATGACCCTGCGTCTGAAGCTGTGCAAGGATCGCTTCTCCACAGTCATCATCTGCTATGCCCCAACGATGACCAACCCTGATGACATCAAAGAAGCTTTCTACGAGGAGCTCAGCCGCACCATTTCAGCGGTAGACAGAAAGGACAGGCTGATCATCTTTGGGGATTTCAATGCCCGTGTCAGCGTGGACTTTTCCTCGTGGCCAAAAGTCTTAGGACAGCATGGCACTGGCAAGTGCAACTCTTTTGCTCTCGCTCTGCGCACAGCATGGACTGACCATCACCAACACCCTCTTCCAACAAGCGGACAAGTACAGGAACACATGGATGCACCCCTGCTCCAAGCAGTGGCACATGCTGGACTATGTGATTGTACGCCAGAGGGACAGAGGTGATGTTTCCATTACACGCTGCAAGAGTCACAGGATCAACCCCTGTCTGAGCCTTGGACTAGACCACCCTCCTGACAGACAAGAAAGACATCCTTGCCCACTAGGCAGAGCACTTCAACACCCTCCTCAACAGGGACTCGTCCATATCTGACGAGGTAATTGCAGCCCTCCCACAGCTACCAGTCAATGACTCGCAAGCTGCCCCTCCCACCAAGGCTGAGGCCCGGAAGGCCCTGAAGCTGACAACGTCAGTAAAAGCACCAGGAGCAGACGGAATCCAGGCTGACATCTAAAAGTATGGAGGCGAGGTGCTGACAGACAAGCTGACCGCCCTGCTCCAGTCTATCTGGGAGAGAGGGGAGGTTCCCCAGGACACACACACACACACACACACACACACACACACACACACAGATCTATCTTTTTTTCTTTTCTTTTTTTTTCAACAAACTACGATGCGAGTCAGGTATATGTCACGTTGATAAACAGAAAAACCTGTCCTTCCAGGTACGAATTTTTCTGCAGTTGACATATGGCAATGTATACAAAGGGACGGAGTTTTGAAAGTCAACGCTGGAAACGGATCTATTTCATTTTCAGCAGGAACAGAATACTTAGCAATTTCTGAACGTTGGCCTGGCTGTGAAATTGAAATACAAGTCACTGGAAAATACGAACTTTTCTTCACTTTTCATAAAATGATATTAGACTGTCATAGTATGGCTGTAACAATTGCAAAACAACAATGTGAAGATGTGGGACAGATGTCGTCCATGACAGTCGGAAATAAGGCAAGTGTTAAATTTCATTACTATCCTAAGGTTGTCTCCAACGCCACTATGGACACAGACGTGCATATTGACTGGGAGCAAAGGAAACCTAGCAGAGCTCTTCAACACCATGCGACATCAGAAATGAATGGTCAGTGTGCAGATACAGCGTGTGAACATTGTGCGTTTGCAAAACAATTTCTGTTTTTTTGTTTTGTTTTGTTTTTTGTTTTTTTTCATTATCTCAGTGCTCAGCCTGTGTGTGTGAGCGTGTGAACATTGTGCGCCTGCAAAACAATTTCTGTGTCTTTATATTTTTTATTTCATTATCTGAATGCTCAGCCTGTGAGTATGAGCATGAGTGTGTGTGTGTGTGTGTGCGCGCGCGTGCATATGTGTACACGTTCTCAATACATTGGTGTTTACTTGAATGCAATTTTAATCACGGACTGACAATTGGGACCATCTGAAGCATTTTCTATAGGAATTTTGTTTTTACTTCCCAGCACATTTCCTTGCATGCTTGTTCCTCTTTGTCTCTTCTTGGATCTGTGTCTGTGTCTGTCCTTTTCTGTGTCTCTGTCTTTGTGTTCCTCTGTCAGTCACGTACACACACACACACACACACACACACACACACACACACACACACACCATAGCTATGGGCCTACTTATTAAACCATTCCGTGTTGTTCACGGGTCAATTGTGACACTCGGACTGTTCCTCTCGTATTTGTTCTGAGGGAGTTTATTGCTGAGATGTTGGCACATCGAGAGCAACCCAGGCCCCAGCCCTCAGCCATCCACAGACACACCATGCGGCAAACTCGGCTGGGCAGAGCAGGAGGTTATCATAGAATTAGCATGGAGAAAGTCCGCGATTCCACCACTGCAGCTTCCTTGAGAGAGGGGAGGTACCCCAGGATTTCAAGGATGCTTCACTTGTCCACATTTACAAACGGAAGGGAGACAAAACATCCTGCGATAACCACCCTGAAATCTCTCTCCTCTGCATCGCCAGCAAGATCTTCGCCAGCATCATACTGAACAGACTGGTTGACCATGTCTCCAACACAGTCATCCCTGAAGCACAGTGTGACTTCCGCTCAGGCAGGAGAACGTGACATGATGTTTGCTGTACGCCAGATGCAAGAAAAGTGCCGTGAGCAGAACAAGGAGCTCCACATGGTCTTTGTAGACCTGACTAAGGCCTTCGACATGGTGAACAGCCGTGGTCTGTGGAAGATCCTCCTGAAGTTCGGCTGCCCAGACAGCCTAATCCAGCTGACTGCGTCATTCCACGATGGCATGCAGGCGAGAGTACAGGAAAATACTGACATGTCGGGTCCATTCCCTGTGGTAAATGGAGTGAAGCAGGGCTGCGTCCTGGCACCCACACTGTTCTCCATGTTCTTCTCTGCCATCGACACCTTCCAAGACTGTGCCTGGGGCATCAACATTCAGTTTCACACAGATGGCAGACTTTTCAACTTGCGGCAATGGACGATTCATCACTGTCACATTCAACAACTTGAGCAGTTTCACCAGAGATGCCTACGAAAGATTCTCAGCATAAAGTGGCAAGACGGGGTCTCCAGCCTCCAGGTCCTAGAGAGTAACGGCCTGCTCAGCATCGAAAGCCTGCTGATCCAGTGCCAGCTACACTGGACAGGACACGTTGTCCACATGACAGACAGCAGGATCCCGAAGATGCTACTGTATGACTAGCTGAAGGAAGGCCACCGCGAACTTGGAAGACCCTGCAAGCGCTTCAAGGACACACTGAAGACAAACCTCAAAGCCTGTGACATAGACATCGCTTCCTGGGAAATTGATGCCCTTGACCGCTCTCGCTGGAGGATGCTGTGCTCTAGTGGCATAAAGACGTTTGAAAACAAGAGAACGCTGGCCATTAAGGAGAAGCATGAGCGAAGGAAGCAGGGCTCAATTTCTGGAGACGTTTTTCCTTGCAACACCTGTAGGAAGTGCTGCACATCCAGAATCGGCCTCTTTTCGCATATGAGGACACACACCGACAGATAAGTCTGCCTGCCTACTCATACGTCAGTCCGACGGGAGACTCCATCAAGGATCTTTCAAAGAGAGCAAAGCAAGCTGTGGTGACAATAATGCACATATTATCAAGCTCAGGAAATCAGTCCTTTGATGTATTTGTTAAGTTGTTTGATGGTCAAATTTAACCGATTTTACAGTATAGTGCCGGTATTTCTGGACCTCAAAAAGCTGCAGTCCATTGTGATAAAATGGCTTTGAAAATACATAGGAGTAGCAATCCAAGCACCAATTGATCTGATATAATTATGGTGAGAAAAATATATATCAAGTGTAGTGGAATTCCAAGTTAGCGGTGGTTAAAATCAATACAGATGGAGCAGTTCAGATTACCAAAGAAAGCATATGATGTTATTTGATTTGGACTTCAGGTTAAACTTCACGAACTTGGTTTTAGTTATGTTTGGTTGAATCAGGATATAGATGATAACTTAAAAGTCATACATATGGATCGATCAAGAATGGGTGATTGTAGACGGCAAGAATGGAGTTCTCACATTCTTGAGAGCAATAGATTCGAATTAAATAGACATGTTGATGCATTAATGCATTGACCCATTCAAAAGGTGTTGTTTCTTGAATAAATCATCCATATCCATATATCTGTATCACATCCCCCCCCCCCCCACACACACACACACACACCTCTCTCCCTCTTTCTGTCTTCCCCCCATCTCTGTCTTTCTCTTTGTCTCTTCCCTGTATAAAACATACATATGATTTGAAAGTATATGAAAAGAAAGGATTTCCATCAATGTTTTAGGGTTTGTGGAGACACGATTATGGGGAAGTAAAGAAATTCACTTCATTGAAAGCAGGAACAATTTTGTGAGCTTCACTGTACTGCAGGACTACAAAACTATGATCAGTTTCTCACAGTCTCCTTTCGAAGCTCCTTTGCAATGTGGCACTACAGATATTTTCAAACTACAACATCGCAATAGAAAGCAATCAAAGTTCTCGCTTTTATGGACTCCTTGCTCTAAACATCTACAACCTCCCTTTGTGGTACATGTGGTGGAGATTGGCATACGTTTTAAAGGATCGACGTACCACACTAATCGCGGGAGCGTTGGTTTCCGTATGTTGTATTCCCATCACAACCAATCAGCAGCCCCGTCACAACGACCTGACAGGCTGTGGAATTGTTCCGTGCCATTCTGGTCACAGTTCTCGCATCACTTCCCTTGCAATCTGGAGAAGGACTGTTACGGGGGAGAGGATGAAGAGCTGTGTCCATATACTGATACATCTCTTTGCAGAGAAGGACAGCTTTCAGTGGGCGACACGTGCTATGAATACGTCATTTCGGATGACAATATGACGTGGAAGGAAGCGGCACATCAATGTCGTCTACATAGAGGTCATCTGGCGAGTTTGGATACGCCGAAAAAGTGGACTGACGTGATGAGACTGTTGCATGTAATACACGACAGTTATATATATATGGGATTAACGTCTGCAGATTTCTCTCTTCCAGTAATGCAAGTAGCTCTCCATTTTGAAAGCGCTGATACGAAACGTTTATCTCTCTTTACCACACTGTGTCTTTCTCTCATTTTCTGTCTATGTGTCTATGCTGCTCTCTCCTGGTGGATGCTATGTAATGTCCAGCTGACAGATTGAGCTTGACACTCACTGATGTAACCAGTCAAGCAAATCATCTGACAGCAGTTTTTGTTGTTGTTGTTGTTGTTATTGATGATGTTGTTTTTTTGTTTTTGTTGTTGTTGTTTTTTGGGTTTTTTTCAATTCAATGGAGTTTAACGACCTATGGCAAGTGCCCTTCAGGTCAGGTTGAGCTGTTTCCTATAGATCAGTTGTATTCAGGGCGGCAGTCGTTGCATTGTGAGGGAGTTATTCACCACGTAATTCATGTGGTTGTCAAGGCAGGGTCAGACAGCTAAGGCCATCTCTAGGGCCACAGGGCAGCTGTCATACTCTGTCGATGTCCTGCACGTCCCACAACGGCAGACTTCCACCAGCAAAGGGAGTGACAAAGCCACAAACCAACACCCACCCTCCTGCAGTCATCCTTTGTGGTAAAATTTGCGACCCTAGTGCAAACTGCAGGAAAATGGTAACACGGATGCACCAGCACCCAACGCAGTAGCAGCCATACCCGATGCGAGACGTGCAGGCCACAGACGCTGCTGATGATAGATATCTGGGCTGCCCCAAAAACTATCAGCATGATTGAGTTATGAGACTCCAGAGAGAGGCGTTGGCAGCACTGGCTGGTCCCAAAGCACAGGCCCAGACTACCAGTATAACAGGTTGTTGGCTGCAGTTGCCTCAGCCACTTTCCAAAGCGTTGTCCCTCAGCAGTACTGAGCAGGTCTGTGGAATGAAATGCAGTAACAGACACTTGTGGGCCATGAATAAAGATATATTGCTCCTGCAAAAGGTTGTCACAGCAAGGGAGGAAATAGGGGTGGGGTTGGTCTTGGTGTTTTTAAAACACTTTGAAACAGTCGGTAAAAGAAATGTGTTTGATTTGTTTGAATACACTAGCAATCAAGGTTGATGGAAGGGTCTTCAATGAAGACAATTATGTTGTTTTATTTGCAACTTAGGTTGTAACCAAGGTAAGACCACTGTTTAATGCACCTGATTTAAAAGATCAAGCTTTGATTTTGGAGGAAAGTTTGGTGCAGGTTTGTGCAAAATGTTTACTTTATAGTTTGGGGAGCTCTGGATGCAAGAACAGGTTGTGAACAGTCTAAAATTGAAGAAATAGAAACATGCTTGTGACTAGAGATCGGGAAATTAAGGGGAAGATGAACGTGGTTGAAATGTTGCTGCCTTAAATAATTTCGAGATATCCCCGTAGAGTTTTTGGTTTTTGTTTTACATTTATAAATGTGAATGGATTTTGCAATGGATATTGTAACGGTCTTTCTATAATTGTTTCTCTCTCTTGCCCTGGACTGTTTATTCAATTTAATTTATTTTGTGTCAGTGACAGTTTTTCCCATTGCATTAATCAGTAGAATTACACTTTAAGAATGGATGCAGTATCAAAATGTACTTTTCCATTTCCAAAAGGAGAAGAATGGATAGTGTGGTCTGAAGAGGTGTATACGGGTGAGTTACATTATTGTTATTTTAATGAATGCTTGCATAATGTCTTCCACAAGTTGATGTAAATACCTGTGTTAAATTTTTCTTGCATACATTATCAGGAGCAGCTGCCTGTAAGATTAAAACAATTGGTAGGGAAAAATGAACGCAGTGATTGCTTTGCTGAAAAGCATAAAAAGATGTAAAACTGATGGAAAGAAAAAAAAGAACATAAAGATATCTTTAAAAGTGAGGAAGGGGTATGTCTTTTTGAAGAGCAAAGGAAATGTAACTTATAGCATCTTGGCCAGTGACTGATAATATTAATGCTGCAATTACTCTTGCCTCTTTCCTCCTTCATAGGTATCAAGGTGTAAAGCAGTGGACCAAGGGAAATATTGCGATCTTCTCAGATGTAGAAATCGTGGAACCAAAGCCTTTCTGTACCTTCCGACCACCAACATCGGTCTGGTGAGTCCTGTCAATCATCTTCACCATTGAATTTATTCCCACTGTGTGTGTGTGTGTGTGTGTGTGTGTGTGTGTGTGTGTGTGTGTTTGTGTGTTGGAGGGAGAGACACACACATACTTTGATTTAAAAGCAATACTCAGAGAATGAAAACGTTGAATAACAAGGATGTATATTCTTTCATTCATATGACACAAACAGTGGAACATGTCCTCAGCTCATGCAAAACAGCGTTGAGCCAAGAACGGTACACTTGGAGGCACAACCAAGTGCTAAAAGAAATTGCACACGTGGTGAGCACTGTCCAAGGAGCACCAACCCCACCAGAAGTTCCAGTAAAGTTCCTCTCAGCAGAAGGCAATAAAGTCTGGCCAGGAACACCATCCACAGTTTCCAAAGCATGGAACGTGGTCTGCTTGATGGTGCCGAAGATTGGGAATGCACAGTTGACCTACCAGAAGGGAAGAAACACCCGGAAATCATCAACAAGAGTGGCATGAGACCTGAGATGGTACTCCACTCTAAGGCAATGAAACAAGCGAATCTGATTGAGCTCACTGTGCCATACGAAAGCAGAATGGAGGAAGCCCACATCTACAAGACTGAGAAGTATGCTAGTCTAGCCAGCAGCCTGAGAGAATCTGGCTTGCAAGCCAAAGTCCTCACCATAGAGATTGGTGCAAGAGGGTTTGTGGGCGCATCTCCCTACAGCCTAACGAAACAGCTGTTGATTTCTGGCAGAGAGAGGACATGGGTTCTCAAGGCAATGGCACAAGCAGCAGAAAAGAGTTCCAGCTGGATCTGGTCAAGGAGGAATGAAAGTGAACTTCATAAGGATTAAATTTCCCTACTCACTCCTGAAGTGGCGACAACCCTGGAGGCGCGGGTTCGAACCTGCTGAGGACCAGAAAGAAAAAAAGAAAAAAGAAAAGAAAAGACAATACAAGGGCATCCAGGAGTCATGACCTGGGTGCAGCCTGGCCCCCTTAGAGTGTAAGGAGTTAAGGGCCAAATCGCTTGACTGAGGGAGGCTTCTTCTCTGAAGACCTTGCACTGTCCAGCTCTCCCTAGAGTTTCTTTTCACACTTTCGTTGTTCCTTCAACATCTAGTCTCATTTTACATCATGATTTTGCCAAGACGTTATTAATGCATGAATATAATTATTTTGATTTTCCTCTTCTTCTTTTAATCATTATTGCTACTCTTCCATGGAAGAATCACAATGCAATATTACATAATTCCAAAAAAGGTGACCCCAACGCATATCATGCTGCTACTACTACTACTTCCGCCACTACAAGTGCTACTTTGAGGATAAATGATATGGATACTTATATAGCGCCTATCCCCAGTTGGAGACCAAGATCTAAGCACAAAAACGGGATCATTTACACAACAGGCTGCCTTACTGCGTAGAGCTGACTGATGGCTGCTGCTGGGCACTCATCAATCGTTTCCTGTGTCATTTAATCAGGTTTCAGTCACGCACACATACGCACTCAGATAGACATGTAACATTTTACATGTATGACCGTTCCTGTTATCTATTCCGCCACGTTTACAGGGGTGTGTATGCTGGATATGTTCTTGTTTCCATATCCCATCAAAGGCTGACATGGACAACAAGATCTTTAAAGTGTGTATTTGACTTTCTGTTTGCATATACACGCCAAGGGGGTTCAGGAACTAGCAGGTCTGTGTATATGTTGAACTGAGAGATCGGAAAAATCTCCACCCTTTATTCACCAGGCGCCGTTACCGAGATTTGAACTTGATACCCTCAGATCAAAAGTCCAATGATTTGACCACTCAGCTACAACTACAACTACTACTGGAGTAGAGCAGAAAGCAATTTAATAATTATAATAATATTGTATTTGAGCTCTTTAGTGGGATTCTCTCTCTCATCTGTTGACCCCACCATTCTCCTATTTCTCTTTCATTATATTTGTATGCAGCATGTCTGAGTCAATAAGCATCTTTATATTCATCTGTGTGCATCTCTGGACCTATCCATAATGCTCGAAGGCCACAAGTTTCAATGTTTCTTCTGACAGTAAACTGTGATGAAAGTATTCAAACGAACTTTCTTTGTGAATATCGTTCAAAAAGTAGCATCAGCTCAGGTCGCACCTTTCCCCAGCTTGTCACAATCACACCACAATACACTGAAGACCATCACCACTTCATCCAGTGTCCACGAGCTCACTTCACACATTCCTTTTTGGCCTGTGACGTCCGCGCAGACTGTTGGCTTCAAGAGGGCGCTCGTGAGGACTCGTGCCTGGCTCCTTTGACGCCACTTCCCCCGTCGTATCAATGCACCAGCACGCTATACACCGTGCCTTACACACTGCTGTGTGATTTTAAGTTTGACTGCAGTGACGGGAGTGATGAAGACTTTTGTGTTTATCCACCTTGTGTGGGTGCAACGTTTCTGTGTGGTAATGGACAGGTTAGTATTAGATGTGTTATTGTGTGTGCATGAGTATGTGCATGTTATATTTCATCTGCAGTCACTGGAGGGGGGGGGGGGGGGGGGGGGGGGGAGAGGGATGAGAAGAAAAAAGTCAATGTAATTGTAACAGGACATCAACGTGTTTGAAACTTGCTCAAATATCAAAAGATTATACATACATTTTAAGACGTTGATCATAGACAGTTACGTATTGGAAAAAGAAGTTGTGAAAAATGTTTTTTTATATGACAAAACCATACAGAGACCCCCCATCATTTGATATAAGTCAATATTAGACTCGTAAATGTCCTTATTAGTTATTACTGTTGCTTGTTATGTTGGTAAGTACATGTTTGTTTTTGTGTTTGTTATCATTGTCACCAAAAGAAACAATTACCTTACACAGGTGTGGACACGAATTCATGTTGTCTTCTCTTGATTTGAATGTTCTTGTTTAGGTTTAAAGAAATTGTCTTGTTTAGGTTAAAAAGAAATTGTTTTAGATATTGTTCAGCTGACAAGACAAACAAGGATGTGTCACTTTCTAGATGAGTTTTCGTAGAAGGGGTATCATTTATTTTACTTTTTATTTGGACAGCTGACATCACTTTCCCCAAAAGACTCATATGAATACCATTAGTACTTACTACTACTACTACTTCTACTGCTGTTGCTACAGAGCATAGTTAATTTTAGTTACCTGTTGGTTTGTGCTCTTAGTTATTTTCTTTTGTGCTTGGTTCTGGATTTTGTTAAGATGTCTTTCTCCAACACAGTATCACTTCTGCTACTACTATTACTACTACTGCTGCTGCTGCTGCTCCTCCTCCTCCTCCTCCTACTACTACTACTTTCTTTCTTTGACATAAGAACTGCATCAGCAGATGGATTCTCATAAGTATGATTGCAAACTATTAAAGGAACACACTAATTACTGCACACCTTCTACATAGCAGAAAACAGTTTACAGCTACATATGCAGTATTAAAATGATTGTATCATTGACAATGCAATGTGACAAAAATGTAAAAAGAGTGATTATGTAACACAAATGATTAAATTTGTCACTTAATCACCATCCTAATTAATAATCATGTCAGTGCATACCTCAACATCGACGCTGTGATCGGGTCCCTCAATGCAACAATAAAGCAGACGAAGAAAACTGTGGATGTGAAATCCTAGAAAAATATAGAGAAACATCGGTTTTGCAACCTGCTGTCGTTCATTTCAGTGGAAATGGAACTTTCAGTCTGGTTCCAATGAAGAAACAAGACATTCTTAACAACACATGCCCAGAAACTCATTTTGCCTGTAATGGGGCACATTTTTATTGTATGCCTGTTTATGTACTTTGTAATGGTGTAAGAGACTGTCCAGGATTTGAAGATGAAACAGAGTGTGAGAAATATACGTGTCCAGGATTTTACAGGTGTCGTAAATCAAGAATGTGTGTACATCCACAACATTTGTGTGATGGTATTCCCCAGTGTCCACAGCAGGACGATGAAACACACTGTCAGTTTCACTGCCCATCACTCTGCACTTGCTATGGATTGGCCGCCTTCTGTCACCGTCGTTTTGAAATAGGAAATGTGACTGATCTTCGGTATCTGGACGCCAGCAATTCAGGTGCATCACCTTCAGTTTTGTTGAATAACACCATGCTAGTTTATCTCAGTCTTCAGAATTGTGGCCTCGTTAATCTCGACAACATTAGTTTTCCCAGTCTCCTATTTTTGGATTTAAGCCACAATAGTTTAGTCTTTGTTGAATGGCACGTCCTTAACAGTGTTCAGCAGTTGCGATCTTTGACTTTGGCTTGGAATCCACTGAATTTCGTTTACCACACAAATGAAAGTCTGTCATTTGGGTCTGTTAGAAAATTGGATATCTCTAATATATTCATGTATGAAATAGACGTTAGAATATTGAATATATTTCCACATCTTCAATATCTAAATCTTTCTAATAACGGATTATATTATGTTCAAGGATCATTCTCCTTGATTAGACTCAAAAGTATGGATATTCGAGGCAATCAAATTGAACTGTTTTCTCAAAATGTGTTCCATTCTTTAAACTTGCTTGAAATTGTGTATGCTGACAACTACAAACTGTGTTGCCCAGCTGTGTTGCCAGTGGGATTCAACCCCTTGAACTGTCATGCTCCTTCAGACGAAATTTCCTCCTGCAAGGCAATGCTGCAATCTGACCTGTACCGTGTAGTCCTGTCTGTCTTCGCCACTTTCACGTTGCTGGGCAATTTTATCAGTTTTATATTCCGAGCATTTGTGAACAGAACTGGTGCCACACAGAGCTATGGAGTCTTTGTTATCCATTTGTGTGTTTCTGACTTCCTGATGGGGCTTTACCTGTCTGTGATAGGCGTGGCAGACAGGATGTTCAAGGATACATTCCTGTGGAATGACGTCAGCTGGAGAAACAGCGTGGCATGTACTGTGGCTGGGTTTTTCTCTTTTGTATCCAGTGAAGTGTCAGCATTCACCATCTGTCTGATCACCTTGGATCGGTTTTTAGTTCTCTGCTTTCCATTCAGTTCTGTACACTTTGGACAATGGTCAGCTCACGTGGCTTGTGTGCTGGCCTGGTGCTCTGGGGTTGTAATGGCTTTCATTCCCTTGCTGCCCTTGGTGAACAATTGGCAGTTCTACCGACAGAAGAGTATTTGCATTCCTTTGCCCATCACCCGGAATGACTCCCCTGGATATACCTATTCCTTTGGTGTCATCGTCTGTCTGAACTTTGTCCTCTTCCTGCTCATAGCAGCAGGCCAGGCCTTCATCTATTGGTCTGTGCGTGTCAACAGTATGTCTGCAGGAAAGTCCAACAAAAAATCCACTGACTTCACTATTGCTCGTCGGTTGATTACTGTTGCAATTAGTGATTTCATTTGCTGGTTTCCCATAGGAATGTTAGGTCTGATGGCCTATAATGACATCCTCCTTCCTGGTGAAGTCAACGTGGCCATGGCCTTGTTGGTGATGCCATTGAACTCTGCAGTCAATCCCTTCCTCTACACATTAAACATTTTGCTGGAGAAAAGACGGCGGGCACGTGAACAACGTCTGGAGAAGCTATTGTTGATGAAGATCGAGGCCAAAGCAGCAGAAGTCAGCAGAGATAAAATGAAATGTAACTCTTCAAAATCAGAAACTTGTAAACTGGTTGATATGTGAATGGTTCCAGGACTTACGTGCTGCCAAGATAACAATATGGACACTGATTGACATGCATTTTATCTCTCAGTCTTTTTAGCATATTAGGTAATTTTGGGCAAGAAGCCCAGCTGGGGTCAAACACACACGCCCAAAATATTGGAGATCATGTGACACAGTGAGCCAATGACACTTTTACCATTTCCGCTTGACAGCCGGGAAAACACGGAGGTCACTCAGAAGTGATCTATGTTTTCCACTTGCACTTGATTTCAGTTAAACGCATGCTGATGAAATTTCGATGCCATACTCTGTTTTTCATTCCAAACAAAAATCGATAATAGTTTTCTGTGAAAGGAATATGTCAGCTGCTGAATTATAGCACTGACACCGATTTGTCCCCTTTGCATCTTCCTGGAAATTCTATCATCTGTTGAAACTACTAAAACTCTTATTTATGCTTTTTGTGCTGTCACAAACTGACTATTGTAATTCTCTTCTCACAGGCTGTCCACATAATCTTTACCAAATTCAAAAACTTCAAAAAATGCTGCTCGTCTAACTCTCAGAGCCCCACATACGGATCACATTTCTCCCCACCTCTGCACTCTACACTGGCTCCCCATTGAAGTGAGAATTAAATACATAGTCGCGTGTCTCTGCTATTTTGCTTTCCACTCCACAGGACCTACCTATTTTTCTGACGTTATCAGTGTTTACACTTCCCCAAGAAATCCCTGATCTTCCTCTGACTGTTACCATTTGAAACTTTCTTGTGTCAGTACAAGAACCTGTGGTGAACGCTCTTTTCTCTTTCTTGCTCATATCTGGAACAATCTTCCTCATCATATCCGTGCATTTGATTCTATCTCTGCTTTTCACTCTTCACTAAAAAGTCATCTTAAAAAAAAACCCACAACAAAACAAATCAATCTATAAACACTCTTAACTTCCTTCATCTCCAATACCATCCATGTCAGCTCACTTTGGATGCATGAAGAATGAGAAATGGAGAGGGGGGAGGGAGAATTTTGAGAAAGAGTGGTCATGAATTATCTATGTCATTTGTAATATTTTTTTTCATGTTAAACGCCCTGAGCTCTAGAGAGAAAGGTTGCTATATAAATGTACATTATTATTATTATTATTATTAGTGTTGTTGTTATATTATCTTTGTATCTTCCAACTGGAGCAAGACGCCTACCAATAAGCCTTTTGCCCCTTCATTGGGCGTTTTGCACCCTGTGGTTTGGAAAAGATAGTGAGCTTTATGCTTCTTCCTGACTTCTTCAAGTGTTTTGCTTGACAATTTTTAAGCAGCATTGCTGTACTGAAATATTCAGTTTTTACAGACCATAGACCGATATGAACAAAGGGGTAGAAAATAGCAACCACCGTGTATTCGATGTGATTTGATATTCAAGTATGCACTTACAATTTTTTTGATTGCTGGAGGTATTTTAGAGTTATGCTTTCAGGATCTTTAGGCATTTCGTAATATAAATTCCTAATCCGATGAGTTTGAGCAGAGCAACCGGACCTTGATCTTGACCATGGAGGGAATCAGAAGGGGAATATATATATTTTTTTTACGCAAGGATGTGTATCTTGGGCATACAATCCCCCCCCCCCCCACCCCCCCCCCCAAAAAAAAGCCAACAACAAACAAAAAAACATGTCTATCTTTTCGCATTGATCATACTGGACACAGAATGGAATCACTACTGGTATCCAAAAGACAGATATACTGTTCAAAGGTGGTTTATTGCACCGTAAAAGGCAAAGTGCATTCACACTTGCATGCGTGTGTGTGAGAGAGAAGGGTGAGCTGTCCTTTCCCATAACCACATGTAGTATCTGGGGCTTTGTTCATGACAGATCACCTCTCGAAAACCTGACATTCAAAATACCAGTGGGTTTCCAAGTAGAGTAAGCGGCCATCATAACCATTGTTCATGACACATCACCTCTCCAAAAGCTGACATTCAAAATACCAGTGGGTTTCCAAGTAGAGTAAGCGGCCATCATAACCATTGTTCATGACACATCACCTCTCCAAAAGCTGACATTCAAAATACAGAATAAGCGGCGACCATAACACAACACCATACAAAGCAAACCTTCTCCAGAAACAGGCACAGACGGCTTACTGAGGCCTTTCATACCTTCTAGAGTATAGGCCGTCAACAACAGACCTCCGCAATCTCTGATCCTAACTGTATCTTTCCCTCTGCCAGGCTCCAAGTAAGGCCCATCTTCTTGGTGTCTGCCTGGAGATGTCTTCATCAACTGTTTCTCACTCAGCCTTTTTTTCTCTTCCTTTAGTGGTTCCATGTCACAGTCTGTCTGGTGATGTTTGACGTTGATTTTGGTTGTGTTTGCCTGATCCATCTTAAGATTCTTCTTTCAGTTCCTATCTGCTGACAATTGTCTTGTTCCGTAGGTCGATGTTGCTGATCTTGTGTGGCCAGTGGATCTGGAGGATTCTTCTCAGACAGCTGTTGATGAATATCGGCAGTTTGTTGATTGTAGTCGTTTTCATCCTCCATCACTCAATACCACACAACAGCACTTACTTAACGTTAGCATCGAAAAACCGAATTTTAGTTTATTTTACGGCAGTCTGGAGTCCCAAATGTTCATAAGCTGTATTAACCATGCCTTAAGGCTGCTCTGAATTAGACAATCCTTGCTTTGACATCAGCATCTGTGCTACCCAGCTTTTCATTGGTGCTTCCAAAGTAAGTGAATGATTCCAATTTATTCAACCCCATTTACATACCCCATCTCAAGCTTCCCTGTTGTCATGCCAGCCACCCGCATTGCCTCCCCAGGTACCCGCATCACCACCTCAGGCATAACCGCCTCAGGCATCACCGCCTCAGGCACCCGCATCACCGCTTCAGGCATCACCACCTCAGGCATTACCGCCTCAGGCATCACCACCTCAGGCATCACTGCCTCAGGCACCCGCACCACCGCCTTTTATTTACCTGTGTGCTAGACATTTGTGACTGTTGTCATTGTCATCATTGTCATCGTTGACCTTAATAATAATTGTCATCGTTGACCTTAATAATAATAATAATAATAATGGATACTTATATAGCACACTATCCAGAAATCTGCTCTAGGTGCTTTACAAAAACGCTTTGTTAACATAAAACATTACATCTATGTTACATACACACACCAAAATATGACTACACACACACACACACACACACACACACACACACACACACACACACACTGCATACATACATTTTAACAATACATGTGTATCTAACAGCTACCCTAACACATACGCACACATAGGCAGGCACAAACTTACACAAACGCACGCACACACAATACACATTCATATACATGCATGACCTTTCAATATTATGTTGTATCATTGTTCGTCCATCGTACTCAGTGGGATAGACCAGATCTGAACCAGGTGTCTGAAGATGGGTGAAAAATCCAATCCAGGCATGGAATGTCCTGACACAATCTGGGCAGACGTGTGGGCACATCAGTTTGCTGTGGACCTGCAGAGTTCCCTCCCATGCTGTGCGTCAGCAGTTCTTGCCTCTGAAGTCCGGCAACCACAGTGTCAAGATACTTCAAGGAAGCTTACAGAGTGCACTGAAGATGGGGATTCTTGTCTCCAGTAACACATTGCCCCTGTGACAGTTTACCGTAGAGGAATTTCTTTGGGGATGCACTCTGCCATCGTGTCTGGACTCTAAACAAATGGATAGGTCACTTAAACTAGAAATTCTTTGGTATATCATACTATTTAATCCCCAACAGTGCCTTTGTACCAGCTTGGGCATCAAGTGCCAAGACTGTGTCGAGCCGACACAACCAGCTTTCAGGATATGCTACTGACCAGGCAACTTCAATGGGTGCGACATATATCATGCAAGGATACACAGATGCCCAAAGCCATTTCCTACTGTGAGCTTGGTCAAAACAAATGTGACAGTGGAGCCCCATGAAAGTGCAACTATGACCAGCTAAAGCATCAATTCAGTGCAGCTGGCATTCCAGAAAAAGAATGGTAAAACATCACCACAGGGGCAGCTGGAGATCAACTACCAAGCGAGGTACTGGGATCTTTAAAGCTGCAGAATGGCTAGCTGCAGAGGAAAAGTGCAGATGGGGGAAAGCACTGGCTGCTCAAAACTGGCCTGCACAGCTACCTGAGAGTTTGTTGCATTGGACCTTCTCAGTGATTTTTTATCTGAAAAACCTGCCATTATCATCATTATTATTGTTGTTTCTCCTTCGCAAGCAAAGATGAGCATGAACTTCACACTGGGTGGGTCCGAAAATGGTTGATAAGCTCTGTGAACAGAGGTGCAGCTGGTGCTGTCAGGTTTGGGTGGATTTAGTGACATCTCCTTGCATTGCTGACATGTCAGAATGGTGTTGACACTTGAGGGAGATCTTTTGGGAGACTTTGTACTGCTTCTTCTGGCCCCCGTGGGAGCACTTTCCTGCACATAGCTCTCTGTATATGAGTCTCTTGCAGATGAGCTCGTCGGTCTTGTGGACATGTCCAGTCCACCGGAGCTGGGATCATCAGTAAAGCGTGCATATTTCCTATCCAAGATTTCTGAAGGACCTATGTGTCAGAAATGTGATACTTCCAGCTGATGTGAAGAATTGTCCCCAAGCTAGAGGATCAGTTGACTCATCGTTATGGTAGAGCGGCAGTTGAGGATGGTGTCGAAAGGTTTAGACCACTCAGATTACATTACTGGCTGCTGCATACACATTATTCCTGAAGGTTGCTAGTTGTTCTCTTTGTTTTTGGAGTCTGGGGTCAATGAAGCGAGTTTGCTGCCCATGGAGTCGGCTAAGGACTCTTTGGTTTAGATATCTCTCAGCTTGGAGATCTTGAGGCGTTTTGATGGCCTTTTCCTGGTGGGCGTATATGGGGCTTGGCTGAATATGAACTTTCAGCTTGGAAACCAAAAGTCTGAGGTCCGTCTTGAAGCCTGCCTTGGTCATCCTCACATCTTGTTTGTACCGTTGTTTCACGATGGTGTTGTTGAGTAGATGCTAGTGCTTTGAGCGAGGGTGCATCCAGGACGTGTTGTCGCGTTGAGACAAGAAGAAGATGATGGTGGTGATTTGATGGTCAAATGCCGCACAGGTCTCGAGTAGCAGGTGTCCGTTGCTGTTGCATTCATCAATGCCACGTCTCCCCAGCACTCCTTTTCAGGCTGCCCAGTTGACACCAACCATTGCGGTCCGCCCTCAGTGTTGGGCTCAATGGCTGCTTCCAGGTCCTTATAGAACTTCTGCATTACGTCCTTCAGTTTGGCCATGATTGGGCGTAGACTCTGATGATGGTTATAAAGCGTTTTCTGGACAGGGAAAGTGGAACGTCATTGGGCGATCGTTGGTGCCTTTAGATGACCCGTCCAGTTTTCTAATGAGATTCGACTTATTGCAAAACTTAACAAAATGGCCGTGAAAAAAAAATGGGAGAGGGGGTGTGGGGGTGGGGGGGTGAGGGGGGGGGGGGAAGATTGACGTCAAAAACAAACAAAAATTTCATTGAAAAATAGATAAATAAAACCCTGCAAAGTCTACACCAGCCACACGGCTCTTGTCGATTCTTCTTTCTGTCCAGAAAAAAAGGTGGACTTGGCATCCTCTGCAAGGTAAGTTTCCTGAGTGCAGTTATATCGATATCATATATCGCCAGTTCTGTCTTTTTATCATCTTTTTTAAATTGGGGAATCATACTTCAATTTTTGTTTTCTGTTCATCAAAGGACCATTGATAATCCACCCTATTATTTTTTGTGTTTTTCGAGTACTTCTGTTGATGCATATACATTCGCCGAGGTGTAGTCTGAACACGGATTGTGTCAGACTTATTTGGCTGGTTCCGTTTTTGTTTTGTTTTGTTGTTGTTTTATGTTGTTGTTGTTAATCAGTTTGTCTCCCATCTTCGAATTCTTTCTGCTGTTCGTTTCTTTTTGTAGATTTTCTTGGACTTCTTATGTTTTATTGCATCCAAGACACTTGTATGCTCTCTGGTTCTCTCAAGATTAGATTACTGCAACTCTCTTTTGGCCGCCCTTCCAAAATATCTGTTAGACAGACTCCAACGAATTCAGAATAACGCTGCCAGACTCATTTGCAGAGTTTCTAATTTGACCATGTTTCTCCTCTCCTTCAGTCTCTCCACTGGTTGCCTGTTTCTGATCGAATAGACTATAAGCTATCCACTCTGACCTTTTCTGCAGTCAACGGATCTGGCCCCAAGTATCGTTCTGAACTCATCCATATCTATACCCCGTCTCGCCAGCTCCGTTCTTCCTCTGATACTCGACTTCTCAGGATACCTCACGTCAGAAGTAAGACCTATGGATACAGATCGTTTTCTTTTCAATCGCCAAAGACGTGGAACAAGCTCCCTGATAACCTCCGTCATTCTGATCCCCTCATATATTTTAAATCTCGTCTCAAAACTCACATTTTCCCTCAGCAATAAGTTCAATTGTGGCAGGTCCACTTCCTTTGCGTTAGCTGTGCTTGACTATGTGTGTATACATATGTATGTGTACATTACTACATGCATGTATATGAATGTGTATTGTGTGTGCGTGTGTTTATGTAAGTTTGTGCCTGCCTATGTGTTAGGGTAGCTGTTAGATACACATGTATGGTAATATGTATGTATGCAGCGTGTGTGTGTGTGTGTGTGTGTGTGTGTGTGTAACATAGATATGATGTTTTATGTCAACAAAAGCGTTTTTGTAAAGCACCTAGAGCAGATTTCTGGATAGTGTGCTATGTAAGTATCCATTATTATTATTATTACCTTTCCATGAGCATTGTTTTGTTGGCACTTTGCTCAGCTGGTTGATGGTACTCTGGTCAGTTTGCTGGTATATCGGCGATCTTGTCCACTTTTCATATCTCCTCTTCAGTTCTTCTTTTTCTTCTGTTAAGGCTCGTGTTTTCTTCCCTGTCATCACGGCTGACATTCATGGTGAAGAAGGGCTGACATAAAAAGTTTGATTGCGAGAGAGAGAGAGAGAGAGAGAGAGAGAGAGAGAGAGAGAGTACATGACTGTGCGTGCGTGGGCGTGTGCACGTGTGGGTTTGTACACATTTTATTTATTTGAATTTTGTTTCATCATTTTTACAATAATTTCTCTTTTAATCTTCATTATCCCAGTCTTGTGCATCTTCATCACATTTTTGTGCACTTTTTTGTACTATCATAATACATATACATGCGTGCTGCGCGCGCGCGCGCGCACGAACACACACACACGCATGATGTGAAAAAGTGATGTTTTAGACAGTTTTGATTTTGATGTGTGGCTTTCGGATCTTGCCCATGTCACCACTGCGACTAAGCTGCGAGCTGCACGAGAATTTGTGTTGGCTTGTAGGGTAGTTCGGTTCAAAAAGTTGAGGTCTCTCTCTTTTTGAAATGCTACAGCACAGTGTGTTGAGATCGTCCGTTGGCAAAAGTCGGTGTCTCCACCTGTCAAGGTCGAGAATAGCCAGCTGATTCGATCAGCTTCTTCCCCTTCTCCCTCCCCCCTCCTTTTTCCTCTGAGCGTGGCTTCAGTTCCACTGGCCGTGGTACGCCAGTTGGCCACGTTACAGAGGACGACCTTCACTCCAGCTGGTATACTCTGGGCGTCTAGAGAGGACACAAGGTCTACGACCCGAAGTGGACGGTGGTGTTCACTCGGCGGATGTCAGTGTGAAGCATTGTTTAGCCTCACCTATGTGAGCAACACTTCCATTAAACTAAGGTCAAGGAACCGGACTCTGAATCAGGTTTGATACTGGAAGGCCATGTGTGGCTTGGACATTTGTTGTACTCCACGTGAGCTTGGACAGAACGGTTCATTTTATATTTCGTAGCACCCGTATAGAATTTGGAAGTGCTACCCGAATACCTGTTGGTATTTTTTTTTTTTTTTTTACTTATATGATTTTTGTTTTGTTTTTTTTATCTGTCGTGCAGTGTTATCCAGCTGGCTAACTATTGTGTTGAAATCACATACCACCCACGGGTTATCATACCCTTGTTCCGGCAATGTACCAAGGAAATAGGATGGACAGGCAAATTTATCTATGGTGGAGCTTGATGCAATGCAATTACTGATAACATTTGTATTCAAGCATTACCTTAATTTATGGTATTTGTCTGCTTTTATGTGCTCAGTAGTGATCTGTTTCTTATTATTTATAAATACACTCAATCCATTACTTCTATTTGTTCCTGATCTGTGAAAAACCTTTCTTATGCTTCCTTTCTCAACTTCTTGCATTAAATCGTCTGTGATATATAGGTTCTTGTGAGCCTTCATGGAACATATAAATTTTGATGTCAAATAAACTTGCATACAAGATTTTGTTATAGTTTTTGTTTTGATTCGTGTATGAGAAAACTACTAAAATATGGTGATAGGTAACGAAAACAAGCATGGTTTGACAAGGAAATTTTTCAAAGCAGAAACAATCCTGCTACAAGAACGACTGAAAGAAAATATAAATCAATACATGGAGCCTAAGAACCACTATCATTAGTTAATAAAATCAAAATCAGATCCGTGTGAACCTGATCTTAGAAACAAGCTAATGAATGCTACAAAAGACCATAAATTGTTTTGGGCCACTCTGGAAATGTCAGACATAGATCAAAGAACATGTCAGGAAATATTTCAAAGGATGAGTGGTAAAGGCATTTTGTTAACTCTCTCCATACGAACGGCGAAAGAGACGACGACGTTAACAGCGTTTCACCCCAGTTACCACCATCAAATTATACTGAAGAGGTGAATGTTGACAAAGAATACCACAGTTCTGACGACGGAAGCTAAAGGTTGGGTCATTGAGACACCCACTGGACATCCGAGGGGTCTGTGTAGAGGAGAAGAGAGGACTGGCCGTACTGAGTGAGTTAACGTTTTCGAAGCAGCGCTAGAGCCACAGACACCAGTTCATATTGACAATATTTATTACCATATTGAAACTCAAGAGCTAATCAAATTGAACTCGGATATAACCCGTGAAGAAATTATTGATTCAATTAATCATCTGAAACGCAACAAGGCTGGCGGTCTGGACAGCCTGATTCCAGAGATCTTTATACATTCTTTTTTTTTTTAATATTACCATAATAAGATCTGTTCAAATAAGTTTTTTTCATCAGGATAATTCAGATTCATGGAAACAAGCAATCATACAACCACTTCATAAAGGCGGCAACTTTGATGACCCCAACAGTTGCAGAGGAATATCCCTCTTATGTATATGTGGTAAGCTTTGGCTAGTTAAGTGGGTTTAAGATGATAATATCATTGGGGAAGAACAAGCGGGATCCAGAAATTATTGTAGGACTATCAATCATGTTTTTATTCTATTTGCTGCTGTCCAGAAACATCCAACACGTAATACAAAACTATGTAGCTTTTCCAAAGCCTTTGGTTTCATTTCACATGCTGAATTGTGGCCCATTGTGATCAAAAATAGAATATGTGGCAAAATGTTAAAAGGCAAGCCAAAATGTGTACAAAATGGTAAAAGCATGTGTAAGATGTGGCAATAGCTCAGGTCTCACAGATTTGTTTGAAACAGGAGAAATTACTGTTTTCAATGTTTATAAATGATCACTTGACACAATTAACCAAGGCAGAGATGGTGTACAGCTCCATGCTGATATCACTTTATTGTAGAATTGTCATTATTCTGTTTGCAGATGAATTTGCCTTGTTATCGAACATAGCGAGAGGTCTTCAGCATCAAATTGCCTCACTAAGAAAAAATGCCAACTTAAAAAAAAAATCTTAATTAAGATAAATCTAGTATAATTGTATTCAGAAATGGGGCTACATTTTTGACTCACTTGTGTAAACAAAGTGAGTCTATGTTTTAACCCGGTGTTCGGTTGTCTGTGTGTGTGTGTGTGTCTGTGTGTCTGTGTGTCCGTGGTAAACTTTAACATTGACATTTTCTATGCAAATACTTTGTCAGTTGACACCAAATTAGGCATAAAAATAGGAAAAATTCAGTTCTTTACAGTCATCTTGTTTAAAACAATATTGCACCTCTGGGATGGGCACAAAAAAATAAATAATGAAGCCTAATTATATGCAAACTGCATTTACTGTTATATTTATATTTTTTGTATTCTCAAAACTTGGCACTTTGATCTGATATTCTGACCCAACAACAAGAGCAGTCATTATTTTCATTTTATGTTCGAACAGGAACTTCTTTTGCTAAGCATGGAAGTTTTATTTATTTTGCAAACGTTTTGTAGCAGATAGCAAAAAAGGGAAATTAATCTGTACTTAATGTGGGGGGCTTAATTTGCTTTAAACTGATCTTTCTCATCTTAAACATTACATTTTGAAATTATACTCAGTACATAAAAAGCTTGTGTGTTTTACTCTCAGTGTACAGGGCTTTCACTATGTTCATTCGCCCAAGTGGTCTTTTTCGGAAAATACTAAAATCAATACGACGAGTGGACTTTATAGATCTGTTGGCTGAGCCCTGGAGGTCATGGGCAAAAATTAATGATTGGGTACACATATTTATACACATTCAAAGCGCGTGCTCATAAGCTTATTCAGTCTTGCGAACGCGAACGACGCCATTTTGTTTCAAGCTGTTGACCTGCCCGTTCAATCCTATATTCAATTGACATTACACGATAACATGTGATAGAAAGTTGGAGAAGGAGACCGTTAAATATTTATTCAGAGAAAGATTTGTGAACGCCTCATCACTTACTGGATTATGCCCCAAACTGCCATAAAAATATCCACAGAATCAGTCGGAATTCACAGTCAAAAATTGTAACCATGCGAGTTAATACCCTTGAATTGATGAAACAAAAAAATTTCCAGTCTTGACTTTTCTCAAAATGAAGACCTTTTCACTTCATACGACGTTTAGAAGTACTTGTACTTCGCTCTACATGTTCTTAGTTTAACAAAATACTCAATTTTCATATCAACTTTAAAACTATAAAACTGGAATGAACATAAAAGAGAAATTGAATCGACCGTGTCAACTGGTGTAACTAAACTTGTACATCTATCTAGATCCAGAAAAAAAAACGGCTAAATGTTGCAGTGTGATTGCGGCGAAAGCCACGTCTTCTTTACCGCGGACTTAAAATAATTTTTTTTTATTGTCGTTAAAGTTTTTTTTGAACGCCCAAGATACACCAGAATGATATGATTTGAACAGCGTTCTCACTGCGAATACCGCAATCGATTTATCGCCCTTTAAAAAAAGCATGTTTAAATATTATAGTTTCTGAACGTCAGTTTAGGAGCCTCGATAGTGCAATGGATAAGACAGTTTCTTCTCATCCGAGCACCTGGGGTTCGCTTCTGCTATTAGGACTTTTTTTTTCTTCTTTTTTCATGTTCTTTTAACCCGAAGTTTTATATTAACAAATACAGAACCTTTTTTAACGAATAGATTTTTTTGGCTCAGGTGTGTAAACAACGTGAGCCTATAAGCTTATCTTTAATTTGCATTTCTTTCCAAATCGTGAAGCATCGTGGGATAGCGTCGCGTCGTTCGATCCAGGATCAAGAAGGTGGGTGGATGTATCAGTGTTTGCTAAGTACGAAGTTAGTGAAAGAAAACGTTAAAAGATGTCTTTTATTGTGTACAAGTTTTGTCAAATGTTTATCTTTATTCCGGTGACTGTTGTATTACTGCTAGACAGATAGGCATGATGTTAAGAGTAAATGAAAATAGAAGAAATCTGATGTGTGGGTCGTTTTCTCAACCGGTTTGGCAACCAACCTTCTCTGATCGAAAGCCGTGACATTTAATAATAATAATGATAATAATTATTATAATAATGATAGTAATACTAATAACATTTTTGTTTCCTCATAAGTTGTGTCACACCGCTAAAGTAATACACACAAATCAGTTTGATGATTGTGGCTATTGAACTCAAGTTGTATGAGATAATATGTAAGTCCATCCTGTAGGTGGCGGCAGCCCCCATGGCCGATGCCGGGAAACCTATGAACGCCTAAAAAATTGACTAGATCTAATTTTGAAGTGCATTTTCTCAAATTTGATTTCATTTTGTGAAAAACTATCCAACTGAAATAATTATTTATCATCCATATTTTTTTTAATTTTATTGTGTTTGCTTTATGCAATGCGTGAACGAGTTCGCGAATGGAAGAAAAAGAAGTGTACTGTAACGCGAAATAACGATCCTTGCTCAATGGCGGCCGGCGTCTTTCTGAGCGCGACACAGTTAGTTTCAACCACATTGTGGAAAAAATCGCATCCGTTGTTTTCCATTCATTGGTTACTGTTCGAAAAACTGGGAGCCGTGAAAGGCGAAAGTTCAAGGAGAACTTTCGTGTGTGTTTTTTTTTTCCAAGCCTTGGGCGAAGTAGGGTAGTTAGATCTGAGCGCAAAGTTACGGGAATTTTTCGGCTATCTTTCAACGCCTCGCGCAGTTCGAAAAAGAAATCTGGCCCTACGTGATACTGTATGAGCGGTAACGAGCATTTTCTGCTGATTTCAATGGTATCCGAAACTAAGATTTTTGATCCATAAGCAATTTGCTCAAGCGATTCAAAAGCAGGTACCCATCTTCGTCAGTTGCGTCGGCCCAATCAACATTCGACACAGGAGAGCGGCACTTCATCTAACACAAAAATGGCATTGTTTCTCCAGAAAATCTTAAGTTCCATCGGTAAGTTTTATATTAGTTTTTAAAACGAATGACTTTAGCACTTTCATGCACAATATTGAGCTGAAATTCTTTGAATCAGGATTTTGATCGATGTCAGTAACTGTGCAGCTTGGATCTATTTCATCAGTGTTTTCGTAACGTGACACCGTGTTTCAATCGGAACACGATTTATTTTTTTCTGAGTAAAACACACAAAAACTATTGATACGGAATGAAAAATGGACATGTTAAAACGGAGCCCATGAATTCCAATTACTTATATTTGATTGATTTTTGCTTTAGTAAGCAAAATATTACCTGGGTCTAAAACCGGAAGTGCTCGGGACAGCATTAGCGTCGTCTGCTATAGACTCGGTGAGTGTTAAATAAGTGAGTAAAAAATTGTAATGTGGTTTCTTTTTCCATAAAATGAGCATTTCATTCAACATCACACAAAAGTCTGATATTCTAGTTGCATTCTGCTTCGATAGCTGTGAAACTTTATATTAATATATACAGACAGATAGATACTATGCTCTCACATTACAAAAAGAACAAGAACACCAATTCATACAAACCCCCTGCTCCCCCTCCCCCCACCTCTCCCTCTCTCCTCTGCAAACTTCACTTTAATAATTTGCTGAGAGTTGTATAATCATTCTGGTCACTTGTCTCTGAGAATCTCCCACCAATGGTAAGGAGAGGGGAGGGGGTTGTCAATGGTTGTGGCAAACTTGGCACTGAGCCAAATCACTGACCACTTGCTCCGGCTTTGAATCCCTGACTGCTGACAGTGATATAACCCACCACCTCCTCCCTCCAGTCATCCCCTTCCCCATTTCTTTCCTGTCAGTGGAGTAGGTGTGTGTGTGTGTGTGAGTGAGGGAGAGAGCAAGTTTGCATTTGCACAAGTATGCTTGTGAGTATGTTTATGTATGTCTGAGTATGAAAAAAGTGTAATGCGAAGAGATTTTTGATTAATTTGAACAGTACAGTCAACATCCTGTTTCTTAAAAAAATTAACACCAATTTTTAACAAACTAAAATTAGTAAAAAGAAAATCAGTACAATGATACCCATAGCCTAAGCTGCACATCAGGTTCAGTCAAACTATATAACACTATCTGGGATCCAGCAATTAAGAGTATAATGTGTGTGTGTGTGTGTGTGTGTGTTCATGTAACCCATGATATGCTGTGCATCTCGACTGCATTTAACAGGAAACAAAGGGATAATTCATGAAATGATAAAATGCAAAATACCATGCACATATTGTGAATGAAATATCCACTTTGATATATATATATATATATCTAAGACAGGCATTCTATATATATCTAAGACATGCATTCTCACATACACACACAAATAAAGGTGAGTACACGAAATATCTATCAAAGAATAAGATACTAAGTATGATGTGCATATTAACAATAGAATATTAATATTTAGTAATCATATGTACCTAAGACATTTAGTAATACATTCATCTCAATCATGAAATGTTGTACCCTGAAGTGGAAATATTTGAGTAAATAATCACATGAAACAAAGACGCATAAGTTGAACAGTACATGCAGATGGCAAAGCTCTTGTCAGCGACTGGAAAGGACAGACCCCCAAAACTTCAGCCTCAGTTGTCAAAGCATAAGTTGTAGCTGCAATTTGAGTTATTATGTGAAAGGTAAATGCAGCCAAATAGTTCAGTGCAGTGAATTTTGTGTTGCTGTTGAATGAATACTTACCTGTTAGTATGCCATTTTATAATTCTGTTATCGCAGTGTTTGCCTCCCACTCATAACACACCGAAACTGACAAAATCCTAAACATATATTATACTGAGAGCTCTGTTTTTGGTTGTATGTTTTAAATTGAATATAACATTTGTTCTTTCTTATGAGCTGATATGTGTATCTAACATGTTGCAGAAAGGGCTGCTCATGGCAGGGCATGCAAGACCTATTCAATGATCCAAAAAGGCCAGTATGAACAGCTCAGGTAGCGAGCAGCATGTTATTGCTGATGCCAGGAAACCTGTGAGTGCCAAAAAAGAGATTTTTTGGTGTGCATTTTCTCTCTTGTGAATCGAATGCCATTTTGTGAAGAAATAAAGATGCATCATCCACCTTTTATTTCTTATTTATTGTGGTTCTTCTACAATGAAATGCATGACTGGGTTCATAGATGGAAGAAAAAGGTAGAGAGCTGAAAGAAAACAGATTCATATATCTGTCATTTTTGCTAGCAACTTAAGTAATACTTGCTCCCTCCTGGGAACCTTTGTCGTGGAATGCCCCATCAACCTACCCATTCTGTATAATGCTCTCAAGTTGCATTTGTTTAAAAATTTGCAGTAATTTTGCAGAAGCTGATCAGCCAAGACCACTGGTAACTTATTGTGGCTGTAACTTCAATATTTTTTCAAAAACAAAAATTTTGAAGAAGTCTCATCCACAACCTGCACCCTTATTTATGAGAAAATCGGGTATCATTCCTTTTCTGCCAACTTTAGATGGAAGGTTTTAGGTTGATTTTAATTTATTTTGAAAGCTGACATTTCACTTAATACACACACAAAATTTCCTGGTCCTACTTGTGACAGTTACTGAAATATTCATCTTTGCAGCATGCTACGCCAATAAACAGTCTTTTTTTCTGCTGGTCAAATTGAAGATTTTTCAAAGTTTGAGACTCTGATACTTAAAATTCAGTTAATTCTTCTGCCTGAAAAAAAAATCAGTGCACTTTTTGTGATATATTCTGCAAGATATTTTATTATGAAATGCAACTGTCTATTCTTTTCAGTGCTGTAGACCTTCAAAGTTGCTATTCTGTGCAGATTGACATGTCTTGATTTTCTATTTCCCCCTACTTTGACAGGCATATTTTCCAATTTCTTTGCTGCTGAAGTGTTATTTTTTTTCTTGTGCAATATGCCATTATCATATGGTTTTTAGAAGTACATGAGTTTTCATTACAGTACCCTCATGGACAGTACAGTATGACTGTGAAAATGTGAAAATATTAAGTACAGTACTAACAGCATGTATACATTGTCACATCTTTAAAATGGAATATCTTCAGAATCAATCAAGATATTCACTTACTCTTTTTTTTGTTTTTCTTATATTGTCATGTTGTTTGCCAAAAATCACATTTCAGTCATTGTAATGAATATTTAAATTTTCACTGCCGCCACCTACATCCTGTAAAAAAAACAACCTAAAAACAACTAAAATAATATTCGATATACATACATACATGTATGTGTGTGTGTGTGTGTCCATTCTCTGTGAATATGATGCCACACTGAGTAACTGAACTGGACTTACAATCATGAAATTATTTTATGTTATGATTAAAATTTTACTTAGAAATTAGTCATTCTCAATATCATTGTTTTATTTCATGCACATTATAAACAGAAAAACAACAACATATAATAATGGAAATTATCATAATGGATACTTTTATAGCACACTATCCAGAAATCTGGTGTAGGTGCTGTACAAAAACACTTTTGTTTGCATAACACATTAGATCAATGTTACATACTGTGATACACACAACAAAATATCACACACACACACACACACACACACACAATGCATACATACATTTTTACATACATGTGCACCTAACACTAACAGCTAGTGAGCTTCCCACAACACATAGTTTTGTCAGCCAGTTTGGCAACCTTCTCTGAGCTATATATGTATATCTATCTATCTATCTATCTATCTATATATATATATATATATATATTTATTTATTTATTTGTCCAAACTCTGTGAATGTGATGCCTCCTTGAGGAACTGGACTGGACTTAAAATGATGAATTTATATTATAATTTTATGATTAAAATTTTAACACTTTAGTTTTATTTGCATAACAGATCAGTGTTACATACACACAGCAAAATGTGATTCAGTCACACACACACATACACACACACACACACACACACACACACACACACAAACACACACCGTCACACAAACACACACACAAAATGGATACATACATTTCAACATAACATGTGTACGTAACAGCTACCCACAACACATAGGCATGCACAAATCTACATAAACAGACATGCATGATGATACCTCTTCCCTATCATTTATATATATATATGGAGAGAGAGAGAGTTTTACATTACACTTACAGTTTCAGTTTCACGTATATACTAAAATGTAAATTGTTACTGTTTGTGATTGACAGGATATATGACAGGATACATGACAGACTTGCCCTTTCACTGTGAAAGGTAAGATCTTTTATCTTTAGATGGCTGGCACAGTATGCAACAAATGACTACAGTTTCTGATGTTTAGTGTTTAGTTGAAACATGGCTATGAATAGTATGATCAGTTGATGTCTCGGCATGTACCTGGCTCTCTCTCCACTTGTCTGTCATTCAGCTCTTGCATAATAATGTGAAATATATTTTTTTATAGAGATAGATACACGTCTCACTCCCACAACAATGCTGCATGCCTTGTGTCAGTTATGACTACGATTGTCGAATGCTGTTGCTGCTTATTTATATATGTTTATGTGTACCTAGTTCATACCAGTTACAACTTTCCTCATAGAACATATATTTAGTCAAACAAAATATGCTATGCCACCTGTCCCTGTCCAATACCCAGTTAAAGTTTATATTAAAATTGTGTGAAATATACTGTGTAGAGTTGGATTGTGTTAAATGTACATATATTACATTTACATACATGTTAGCACACACACACACACATATATATGTATGTATAATTATCATTTTACATGATCGACTGACATATTATCTTATACAAGTTCAACAGCCACAATGATCAAATGGATTTTTTGTGCCTATTACTTTAGTTATGTGATACAACTTTTGAGAAAAAAAAAAGTTATTAGTAAATACTATCATTACCATCATTATGATTCTTATTAACTGTTACGGTTATAGATCAGACAAGGTTGCCAAACTGGCGGACAAAACTGTGTTGTGGGTAGCTGTTAGTGTTAGGTGCACATGTATGTTAAAATGCATCGCGTTTTTATGTGTGTGTGTTAGTCACATTTTGTTGTGTGTATGTTACTATGTAACATTAATCTAATGTGTTACATATACAAAACTCAAAAGTGTTTGTGATTGACAGGATATATGACAGGATTGAGGATACATGACTGATGACAGATTTGCCCTTTCACTGTGAACACTGAAAGGTAATATACAAGTTGTAACATGTATGTAGATATATATCTATATAGATACATACATACATACATTGATAAATATACATATGATATAAAATACACATGCATGTATGTACACATATACATGTAAAATACTCTTGCATAGAATATATATATATATATATATATATAGAGAGAGAGAGAGAGAGAGAGATACATAGATACATAGATAGATAGATATATGTGAGTTTTAGGGTACAAATTCAAGTCAGTTATAGATTATTTCATGTGGCAGTCTCATTTAGTCATTATCTCAAAAGAATGAGAGAGAAAATATTTGCCACTAGAGCAGACACGGCAGCAAAAGGTGGAACACTGCTGTGTGGCATTAATCTATGTCATCTCCATCTGGAAAGGTGTCAGTATGTTCCCCTCACCTGCATCATCAGTGAACTTGACCATCATTAACATTATTATTAACTGTTACGGCTGTAGATCAGAGAAGGTTGCCAAACTGGCTGACAAAACTGTGTTGTGGGTAGCTGTTAGTGTTAGGTGCACATGTATGTTAAAATGTATGTATCCATTTTGTGTCTGTGGGTATGTGTGTTAGTCACATTTTGTTGTGTGTATGTAACATTGATCTAATGTGTTATATAAACAAAAGTGTTTGTGATTGACAGGATTATATGACAGGATACATGACAGACTTGCCCTTTCACTGTAAACACTGAAAGGTAAGATCATTTTTTCTCTTTAGATGGCTAGCACAGTAAGTAACAAATGACCTCAGTTTCTTATATTTAGTGTTTAGTTGAAACATGGTTATGAATAGTATGATCATTATCATCATTAATATTATTGATATTAACTGTTACGGCTATAGTATAGATCAGAGAAGGTTGCCAAACTGGCTGACAAAACTGTGTTGTGGGTAGCTGTTAGTGTTAGGTGCGCATGTATGTTAAAATGTATGTATGCATTTTGTGTATATTTTATATCTTTATTTAAATATACAAGTTGTAAGATGTATGTAGAACTTATAGATAGATAGATACATTGATTGATAGATATACATATATAAAATACACATGCATGTATACACATATACATGTAAAATACACTTGCATATATAGATAGATACAGATAATAAGATATATGTGAGTTTTAGGGTACAAATTCAAGTCAATTATAGGTTATTTCATGTGGCAGTCTCATTATCTCGAAAGAATGAGAGAGAAAATATTTGCCACTGGAGCAGACACAGGGCAGCAAAAGGTGGAACACTGCTGTGTGGCACTAATCCTATGTCATCTCCATCTGGAAAGGTGTCAGTATGTTCCCCTCACCTGCATCATCAGTGAACTTGACCATGACATGTCTTAGGCCAATGACAATTGGAGTGATATTCTTCATTGATTAATGTAAACTTGTAGTTGTATGTAGTATATTATACCTGTTCCACAGGATACCATTCATGAAAATTTCATCAGCTATGCTTTATAATTAACAGTTGCAAATGTTTATGTTTTTTTATTTTTTATCTCAAGCAGATGATGACAGGCAGACCACTTAAGAATAGACTTTTAACCAGCATAAAGTTTCTGGTGTTTTGTTGTTGTTGTTTTCCTTATATTTTTTTCAGATTCGTTGATAAATATTTAGATACTATGATAATGTGAAAACTTAGAATGGCAGAAGTTCTGTGTGAGAAAGTAAGTTTTACTTTTATCAAGATCATACATTAAAATAAAGGATGTGAAATCACAAACGGAATACAGTCAAAATAGGTTATAAATATGATCTGACCTACTAGTAATATATTCACAATTTACAAACATAATTATTCTGAACATGTTCATTTCAGCTGCTGCTTATCATCGTATGCTGCAGAGACTGGCAGAGTCTGAGAGTGTGTATGAATCAGATTCGCATGATTACTTGCAATTGTTTTGTAAGTGGATTTTTATTTTCTTTAGTTTGTAAACAGTGTAATCACTTCCTAATGTGAGCATTTCAAATTTTCAGGCTTTTAGTTTTAACATTCTGTTATTATTTGTCTGAAATCTTATGGTCCAAAATCTGATTTGGTATCCAGTTTTTGTGACATGCTCTTTGAAATTATAACTTGATTATTTAGCTTTTAAGAGATCTGTTTTATTGCTTCATGCATTCAACATATATTAATATACCACTTTGTTGTGAACATCATGTTTACATTTGCTTTTTTCATGTTAAGTTTTATACACTGTTCATAACATTCACACTATGACATGTTTCAGTTAAACAGACTATTGAATGACAGTAACTTAAAATTTAAAGCATTTAAACTACTTCTCTGAAGGCAACAACAACAGCAACAAGTGAACAACAACAACAACAACAACAACAAACAAGTCAACAACAACAACAACAAAAACATAAAAGAAACTTATTTTAAACAAGAGATAACTTTTTTTTTAACATTTACATGAAGTTGAGAACTTCACAACTTATCTTTCCCTGTCTTTCAAAAGCTGTAAACAGAAGAGGAGGTAAGTGTCAACATTGTTTTGTCCATAAAAAAGTATGCATCAATAACCATGCAAACTTCTCATAGATGCAATCAAAATAATATATTGAAAGGGAAGAAAGCCAGAAAAACCAGAACAACAAATAACATTTGTGGTGTAGAATTAGTCCCCAAAATGTTGTAAACATGCAAGTTAGGGTAAAAGATACCATATTTTCAACAACACCAAAAAATTAGCTGGAATTTGTAAATTTAAACAGGTTTTTGCAGATTATTAAAAATATTTGCAGCTGAAATTAGTGAAAACTAAAAAGTTCACAACAGATAAAATGCAAATTTAGAATTTTTCCTTTCATCACTTCACTACCATTCCACAGCAATTTTTTTTTTTACAATATCCTAAAGTAAAATGCAAAATATAAGTATGTGGTTGTTTTGGATAATTCCAGTAACTACATTACAGATAAATAGAAACAAGTCATTACACAGAACAAAACAAAAACAGGAAACAGTTGCCACATGACCTACTGAACATCATGACAATAACTAAACAGCTGAACTGTTTTTAAAGCACTTTTTAGCAGATGTGATATCAGTCTGACCCAAATATGTAATGAAATGAGTGAATAAACCACATAAGATGAACATGCAAGACAGTCAGTAAGATTATAATATTTATCAGCTTAATGTGTCTGAAAGGTAATTTGCTCACAACTTTACACTGTTATGTTATCTCTTTTATGAAGTGCCAAGCAGCCAAGTCAGGTAAATTACTCTTGATGACTGCTGTTTAGCATCTTGATCCTGTTTCCCCTTATCTATTTTCATCATGTAGAAAAAGATGGTTTGATTTTTCTTCTTTTTTTTTCACAACATGGACAGTTTCATCTAAAGTTTCTCGCCAACTAAATAAAACTGAACAAGACTGGTCGAGGTGATTCCTTTAACGCTTCTGAATATTTGTTGCACTGTTGTACAGTATTTATTTAGTGGAAACTGGAATATCTCTTTTCTTTGTTGAATCATTGAGTTGCCTAACAACTGTGTTGTTACAGCTTCTTCAATAAAAAGTCTTCACCATTTAAAAGAAAAACTAACGTGGTAAATAGGTGTTCACTTTCAGTTCGTGTGTTAGGAACAGGAAAATCACCTATTCTGGCATTGAATTTCTCCACAGGTTATGGACAGTTGTAAGGTGGATGGTTCTTTATTACCTGGTCTGAAAATTATGGTAATACTAACTAAAGGTAACTTTTTACAATGAATGAATCAGGTTGTGTGGTTTATGCGGCTGGAGCATCTAATTCAGACTGATGAGGCCAAACCATCAGTATATTAAATTTTATTTGACAGGTACTGAAGACAGCAACTTTCTGGAATCAGCTTATGTGAGTAGCTATAGGATTAGCAGTTTTTAAAACAATAAAAGTATTCATTTGTACATTAAACTGTATACAGCGTGAAACAGTTTTCATATCCAGTTATTGTTTTTTCTCTTTACTTTTACTCTTTGTTTTAGGAAGTGTTGCTGAATTGCATCTATACTTTGAATCTGCATGTTGTCAGACAACATACATTCTCCTGTTAAAATGGATTGTGAAAAGCGCATTCAATGTGAGGTTTGTCAAAAGGTGTTTAAAAGCACAACCACTCTAGTTAAACACAAATGCCCAAATTGTAGGTTTTGTGGTAAAGTTTTTTCAACATTTCAACGGTTTCAGTTACACAAATGTTCATGCTTGCAGACATCACCTGTTACTTCTATTGAGCAACACAACATTGCATTCACCCCTGTGCAGACTGAATGGCAGGTACAGAAATGTGAGCAGTTACATTTGGTGTTCAAATGCAGCCTTCCCTCTGTAGAACCCAAAGTTGAGGCAGGAGCACCCAAACAGATCATCAGTATAAGGGGGGATGGAAACTGTTTTTTCCGCTGTTTGAGCCTGGCAGTCTGTGGGTGTGAGACCTTTCATCAACCGCTTCGATCAGCTGTGTGTAACTTTTTGGTCAGTTCACCATACAGGGTTAGGCTGGAACAGTTTTTGTTGCAGGAACAGGGGCTGACAGCAGAGGCTTATTTGGAGAGGTCTCGCATGATGAGGTGTGGTGTTTGGGCCTCTGAAGTGGAGATTTTCACTGCAGCTGTGATGCTCAACACAAAAATATGTGTTTATCGTATCATTGGTGGACAGGGTGCCTGGCACACACATGATCCCAACTTGGTTTCTCCACAAGCAGAAATAGGGCAGTGCATTTACATCAATCACCAGAACAACAATCACTATGAAGTGGTGCTTGATGTTCACTGCCTTTCTACTGGATCACAGTCCCCATGCAAGCATCACAGCTCAGTACCAACTGAACCAAATGAGACTCTGCTGTCATCTGAAGTTCCCCAACAGATGGATGTGAAATCTCATCAGTCATTCAGCCTGCTGATCAGAAGGGTTCAGATGTCAAAATTGCGAAAAGGGCACTATCGGAAGGAAGAAAGACGAAGAGACAGAGAGAGAAAGGCAAAAATCAGAAATGTGTTTGAACACAGACAGAAAGAGACAGTACAAAATAAACAGCAAATGGCAAGGAAGAGAGACTGCCAGGAATACAGACAGAAGGAAGCAGTGAGAGACAGGGAAGACAAGGCAAAGAAGAGACAGAGTCAGGAATGGAAGGAAAGGGAGGCATCCCAAAATCAAAAGAGGATGAAGTTGACAAGGTTGAGTGCACAGTACAGTAAGAAGGAGGCAGTCAGGAATAGGGAAAGAAAGATGAGGACAAGAGAGGGTGCAGAATACAGAGCAAAAGAGTCGTGCAGGAACAGGGAAGCAATGGTGAGGATGCGAGAGAATGCAAAATACAGACAAAAGGAGGCACTTTGGAACAAGGAAGGAAAGGCAAGGAAGAGAAAGAATATAGAATACAGAGAAAAAGAGATGGGTAAGAACAAAGAAGGGATGGCAAAGAAGCGAAGAGATGTAGAATACAGAGAAAAAGAGATGGGTAAGAACAAAGAAGGGATGGCAAAGAAGCGAAGAGATGTAGAATACAGAGAAAAAGAGATGGGTAAGAACAAAGAAGGGATGGCAAAGAAGCGAAGAGATGTAGAATACAGACAGAAAGAGGCATATAGGAACAGGATAGGTATGATGTGGAAGAGACAGAATATAAAGTACAGACAGAATGAAGCTGTTAGAAATAAAGAACAAATGGCGAATAGGAGAAAGGATGTGAAATACAGAGAAACAGAAGCTGTCAGAAACAGAGAAAAAATGTTAGTAAGGAGAGGGAATGTAGAGTACAGGGGAAAAGAAGCTGTTCAAAACAGACAATATAAGACAAAGAAGAGGGGCAATGACGATTACAGACAGACAGAGACTGACAGAGAGAGAAAACGAAAAGCTCAAAAAAGAGCATGTCCACAGTTCAAACAGAAAGAGTCCTTTTGGAGCAAGACATGCACACAAAGACGAAGACTCATCAAACAGTTGAACAAGAAATGTTTTCATTTGGGATGCAAATCAAAAAATGATCTTGAAAGTGTAAAAAAGTCATTTCAGTTGAGTGTAAGTCATGGGCCTGTTTTTGTTTGTACATGTTGTAATGGTTTGTTTTATAAACATTCAGTGAGTGTTGTTCCATCATTTCAGTCTCTTCAGAAGAAAAATATTCAGGGAGGTTTAATCAAGCAGGTTTTGCGGGGAGTGAAAAGCTTTCAGGACACAGAGTGGATTTGTGACACTTGCAAGCGAGGTTTGAACAAATCTGTTCTTCCACAGTTAGCTGCTTGCAATGGCCTTGAATTCCCCACCATCCCTCTTCAACTCACAGGACTCACAGCACTGGAGGAAAGGTGTATATCACCACGCATTCCTTTTATGCAGCTGCGTGAGTTGGGCCGTGATCACCAGTATGGTATGAAAGGAAATGTTGTCAATGTGCCTGTTGATGTGCCTGCTACAGTGTCGTCATTGCCAAGACGATTTGCAGACACAGAAACAATAGCCTTGAAATTGAAAAGGCGCAGGTGCTACAAAACATCATACCAATTTGAAAACGTCCGGCCCCAAAAGATCTTCGCAGCTGCCCAGTGGCTGATTGAGAACAGTGACCTGTACAAGGAAGAGGGCATCAGCCTTGATCCTTCATGGTACAGGCCAGAGTGGGAAGGTGTTGATGAGGTCGAATTTACAATCAATGAGGCCGATAAAAACTTGGAACATCATGACAATGGCATACCTGAAAGTAGTCTGAAAGAGGTGGACACTGAGAAGTGTGAAGCCACAGCTGAAACTTTCAGTGAAAGACAGGTAAGTGATCAGGCAGTACAGGGTAGTTGCCATCAGTCAGAAGATCAGACTGAGGAGAAATACTTGAGCCAGTCATCTAAAGGCCAAGCTGGTGCTCAAGGAAGAGAGGTTGCAGATGTCTGTCAGGAAATACCTGTAGACAGTATGCCATCTTGTGAGAAGAAAGCAGATGAAGGGGAAGATGATGACAGAGACTGGGTTGAAATCACTCAAGAGGCTGAACTGGGTGTGGGTTGTAGGGACACCCTTCTCCATCCAAATGACTTTTCAGCAGATGGTCAGCAGGCATTTATTATCGCACCAGGTGAAGGTAAGCACCCTCTTGGTGTGTTCTTTGATAAAGATTGTGAGGAAAAGTCATTTCCAGGTATTTTCTGTGGGGAGCGACGAATGGACAACAGCGATCGCTTCAAACCCCTCACATACAGCAAAATCTGTAAAGCAGAACTTCGAAATGCTGACAGACGTGCTGCTCATTCTATTGCCAACATTTTCTTTAAACTGAAAAAACTGCAGATGCTTCAGATCCGTGATCTAGCAACAACAGCACTTAGAAAAGTGAAGGGGTCAAAGAAAGCTTACACTGCAGGTCAGCTGAAGAAAGAGGGTGCAGTTGAAGATCTGTTGCATCATGATGAAGGGTACCGTGTTCTGAAGACTCTGCGGTCCTCTCCCCCATACTGGCAAGCCCGCCAGAAAGATCTGTTTGCCATGATCAGACAGCTTGGCAAACCTACATTTTTTGCCACATTTTCTGCAGCAGAAACCAGATGGTTTGATCTCCTGCGTGTTCTTTACCGCATGGAGCACAATGAAGACATCACTGATGATCAGCTCCAGAAGTTGACCTGGCAGGAAAGGTCAAAACTGATCCAGAAAGATCCTGTGACATGTGCCCGGCACTTTCACCACCGGGTACAGGTCCTGTTTCGAACAGTCATCCTGAGTGATCTGCAGCCCCTCGGAAAAGTAACTGATTACTTTTTCCGTGTGGAGTTCCAGCAGAGAGGTTCCCCACATATCCACTGCCTCCTTTGGGTAGAAGGGGCTCCAGAGGCAGACAAGGACACTGACACAGACGTGGAGGATTTCATAGGTAAGTATTTGACTTGTCAGCGGCATGATGTTGGAGAGTTGAAAGAAGTGTCTGACTTGCATGAACATAAACATTCTAAATCATGCAAAAAAGGTGGAAAAAAGATCTGCAGATATGGCTTTCCTCTCCTTCCGATGTCCAGGACGATGCTGCTGCATCCACTCACTGAATCAGAAGAAAGTGAGAACCCATGTGCCAGAGAACATCTTGGTACCATCAGGAGCAAATTGAATGAACTGAAACCAGGTGAAGATATCTCTTTTGAAGATTTCTTGACAAGGGTTGGTCTGGATGAAAATCAGTATGTTTTGGCCATTCGTTCTGACCTTGACAGAACAAAAGTCTTCCTGCAGCGAACACCATCTGAAAGCCGCATGAACAGCAGAAATGATGCTATATCCCAGGTGTGGATGGCAAACACTGATGTACAATTCATACTTGATGAATATGCCTGCGCTGTCTACATTGTGACATACATCAGCAAGAGGAATGAGTGACATGCTAAGGGATGCTGCAGATGAAGCCAAACATGGGAACCACAGTGTCAGAGAACAGGTCAGACACATAGCCAACAAGTTTCTAAATCATTGTGAAGTGTCTGCTCAGGAAGCTGTCTACCTGTTACTTCAGTTGCCAATGTGCCGTTCCACCAGGGATGTGGTGTTTGTCAACACGTCACCTCCCAGTCAGAGAGTTGGCATTCTGAAGAACACAGCCTTGCTTGAGACATTGGAAGATGATGATACTGATGTCACATTTTCTAGTCTCATTGACAGGTATGCTGAGCGACCAGAGAAGTTGGAACATCTCTGCTTGGCAGAATTTGCTGTATGGTATGATGTCAAAAAGAAACCACCATACCACAAGAAGCCTGAGAGGCCAGGTGACTTTCTTCCTGAAAATGACTATGAAGAAGATGTCACTGACGACATCTGGAATGCTGACGCATCATCTGGTGATGAATACAGATTACCTGATGGGCGGGTTCTTTGCCGCCGTACAAAATCGAAAATTCTCCGCTGTGTTCGCTTTTCGCGTGAGAGTGAAGCAGAAAACCACTTCAGGGAAAAGCTCATGCTATATCTCCCATGGCGTGATGAGCAGAAGGACATCATTGGACAGTGTGAGTCATACTGTGAAAGGTATGAACTCCTGAAGGAAGTGGTCAGTGACATGGAGAAGTGCTTTGAGCCTATTGCTGCAGCAGTAGATCGTGCTGTGGATCAGGTACAGAAGGAGGGTGTGGATGAAGAGGCCTGGGATGAGGTTGCACCTCAAGCACAGGACATGGAGAATCGAGATGGTCAATATAACACTGACAGTGCCATCAATGCTGCCTTCCAGCCAAAATGCGAGCAGCATAAACTGTATGATATTGGGCTTGACATGGATTGCAGGTCAACTTCCAACTTGACCTCAGAAACTCTGACAGACAGACTATCTGATGCAGATTTCTCTGCACTTGTAAATGGACTAAACAGCAGACAGAAAGATTTCTTCTATCATATCCTTCACTGGGTGAAAACCAAGTGTAGTGGAAATCTGTCTACCTGTGATCCTTTCTACTGTTTTCTGTCTGGAGGAGCAGGTGTTGGCAAGAGTCGCTGTATCCTTGCCATCTACCAAGCTCTCATTCGTTATCTGAGCTGTCGTCCTGGTGACAAACCTGACTGTCTGCGGGTGCGTCTTACTGCCCCAACAGGAAAGGCTGCCTATAACATCAAAGGCATCACCCTGCATACAGCTTTCTGTTTGCCTGCAAATCAGAGTTTGAGCAACTATGTCAAACTTGATGCTGGTCGTTTGAACACTCTTCGTTCATCTCTGGCAGAACTGCGAGTGCTAATCATTGACGAAATATCTATGGTTGGTGCCAACATGCGGGCCTTTGTTGATCAGCGTCTGCGGGAGGTGATGGGATGTGACAAGCCGTTTGGTGGTGTCAGCGTCCTTGCTGTTGGTGATCTCTATCAGCTCAGACCAGTCATGGACCGCTGGGTCTTCCAGCCAAGTGAAGGGCCGTATGAAGGACTGGCTCCTGTACTGTGGCAGGATCTGTTCAGATTATTTGAGCTGACAGAGGTGATGCGACAGAAGGATGACAAGATCTTTGCTGACATCCTCAATAGAATCAGAGAGGGACACCATACCAGAGATGATGAAGAGATGATTAAATCTTGCATCAAGTCTGGTGTGCCACACAACATGCTGCACTTATTTATCAGCTGTCGACTTGTCAGTGAACACAACATCAAAAGTCTTGACCGCCTGCAGTCACCTGAAAGCCATCTGAAAGCCAGAGACAGCATGATGGGGGAAGTCAGTGCAGCATTGAAAGCCGAGCTACTTCAGAAGGCTCGTGATATAACTGTGCAGCAGACACAGAGTCTACCATTACTGCTGACTGTGAAGGTGGGTGCCAGGTACATGTTGGTTCACAACATCGACATTGGAGATGGTCTGGTAAATGGAGCTTCTGGCACACTGCACCAAGTTGGACACACAGGCAGTGAGGGTCCAGAACATGTGTCTGTTCTGTGGGTAGAGTTTGATGATGAAGGTGTCGGGAAAAAGACCCGTGAACAGAACAAACAGCTCTACACACGGAACATCAGCACAAAGTGGACTCCTGTCTTCCAAAGTGTGAAGCAGTTTCGTGTTGGAAAACGTCAGAACGTTGCAGTTCTGCGTAGACAGTTCCCTTTGACAGCTTGCTCTGCTATCACCATCCACAAGTCACAGGGCTCCACACTGGAGAACGTGGCAGTGTCGTTTCAGGGAGCAGTACACCACCATCTAGTGTATGTGGCTCTCAGCAGAGCCAGAACTATGGCTGGTCTCCACCTGCTTGACTTTGATCCAAAGAAGATCAGAGTGTCACCAAAAGTCAAGCAGGAAATGGAAAGACTGACAAGAACCTGTTGTGCCCTGTCTGACTGATCTTCAGCAGTTTTCCACCACAGGGTTTGTGATTGTGTTTCACAACAGCCGATCACTTCACAAACACATTGCTGATCTTCGTGCAGACAGGAACTTGCTACAAGCAAGCCTCATGTTTATTTTTGAAACATGGGAGCATGAACAGGATGACCCGGAACACTACAAGATTGCAGATTTTACTGTGGTTGCCAGAAACACAGCTTCAGTGAAAGGCTGTCGTTCACATGCTGGTACACTTGTTTACACCAGAGATCACAGTCTGCCATTCAGTAGCAGTGCTAGCCAGAAGTGCAGCAGTGGCATTGAAAGTACTGTGGTTGATGCCAGTACCAGCGTTAGAGGACTGGTTGTTGTTGGGATCTACTGTCCTCCACATGTCAGCATCACAGTTTTGTGTGCAGAACTCAGAGCAGTTATTCAGCAGGAGCTCACAAGTCACACTCATGTTATCATTGGAGGAGACTTCAACAGTGATGCTTCCCGTCGACTGCCTAGACCTCTTCAAGAGTTCTGTGAACAGTTCAGTCTGCGACAGCTGATCAAAGATCCCACCACAGACTATGACTCGACACTGGATCTGGTTCTCACAAATGTGCCTGAGCCAACTCCAGCTGGTGTACTGGAGTCGTGGTACTCCGATCATAAGCCATGTTGGATAGTGTATCTATATTGAAATCAGGATGGGACTTTGTTTCTTTTTTTTAAGGCCTGGGAACCTTCCTTTTAACCTTCACCGTACTTGGTTATTTTCCCACTTATCCATATTTTGTGGGTCTCACAGACCCACACTCGCTAAAGAAGGAATCCAGAGCTTACCCCCTATTCATACATCGTGGGTCTGACAGACCCATACAAATTAATGTGGGCTTTTCCAACTTCAATAGACTGAGCAACACGTTCCTGTCATCAGATCTTTTCCCACCCCTCTTCCGGCCAATCAATAGCAGCCTCTGTATGTCTGTGTCTGTGTGTCTGTGTGTGGCAGCCTCTGTATGTGTGTGTGTGTGTATGTGTGGCAGCCTCTGTATGTATATATATATATATATATATATATATTTGTGTGTGTGTGTGTGTATTTGTGTGCGTGCGCGAGCGTGTAAGTATACACGTCGGGAGAGCTCTGTGCGCGCGCGCATGTGTGTGTGTGTTCGTGTGTGTGTAGAGGATGAGGTATGTGTGTGTTTGCATGTGTACTGTAGGAGCAACGGAATATTGGAATGTGCGGGTGTACACACACACACACACACACGCACGCACGCACGCACACACACACACACACACACATATATATATATATATGTCATCGTCAGGAAAAGGGATAGGCAAGATGTACGTGTAACAAAGACCATGTGCGGCGCCGAGTGTTGGACAGACCATCGCCTTGTAGTCTCGAAGCTGAATATTCGAATCCAGCCCAAGAGACGCCCCCAAGGCCAGAAGGCTCCAAAACGGCTTAACATCGCTAAGCTGAAAAACATCACCATCAAACAGTCCTTTGTGGAGCTGCTGGAAGATCGTCTGGAATCCGCCTCTCTGGACAACCAGAATGTGGAGTCTGACTGGAGGACCCTGCGTGAGCTGATCTATAGTACAGCTTCAGAGACCCTGGGACCCATGACCAGAAAGCACAAAGACTGGTTTGATGAAAACTGTGATGAAATCAAGCAGCTTCTGGATGAGAAACGCCGTCTGCATCAAGCCTACCTCAGCAACCCAAAGTCCACATCAAAAAAGGATGCGTACGATGCCATCCGCAGGACTGTTCAGCAAAAGTTACGCCAGATGCAGGATAAGTGGCTGAGTGACAAATCTGATGAGATCCAGGGATATGCTGACAGGCACGATATGAAGAGGTTCTATGATGCCTTAAAAGAAGTCTACGGCCCCACATCCTCAGGATCATCCCCCCTCAGTGCAGATGGGAATACCTTGATCACCGAGAAGGAGAAAATTATCGAACGCTGGGCTGAGCACTTCAACAGTGTCTTAAATCGTCCTTCCTTCATAAATGATGAAGCCATAGACCGTCTCCCACAAGTCCCCATCAACGAAACACTGGACGATCCGCCAACACCTCTTGAGACCCAGAAAGCAATCCATCTGCTATCCAGTGGCAAAGCACCTGGCTCAGACTCCATACCAGCAGAGGTCTACAACGATGGAGGCACTGTGCTGACTGAGAAGCTCCATCAGCTGTACTCACTCATGTGGAAAGAAGAGATGATCCCCCAGCATTTCAAAGATGCATCTATCATTCACTTGTACAAGCGAAAGGGGAACCGGCAAGCCTGTGATAACCATCGGGGCATTTCCTTGCTCTCCATCGCAGGCAAGATACTTGCCAGGATCCTACTAAACCGCCTCACAGCACACCTTGACCAAGGTCATTTGCCTGAGAGCCAATGTGGATTCCGGAAAGAGCGCGGAACCACCAACATGGTGTTTGCTGCAAGGCAGCTGCAAGAGAAATGTCAGGAGCAAAATGCTGCTCTGTTCTCCACCTATGTCGACCTCACCAAGGCCTTCGACACCGTGAGTAGAGAGGGACTGTGGAAGATCATGGCCAAGTACGGATGCCCTACCAGCCGCCGTGGCGAAGTGCTTAGCGTCGCGGACTGACGGCTGGGAGGACGCGGGTTCGAATCCCAGCGGAGGTGGGTTTTTCGGCCCGTGGCCGGCTCCTACCCAGAGTTGAGTGTGCTGTGGGCTTAAATGGGGAGACTGGGACCACACAGTCGAGTGTCATCCACTTCAAGGATGCGTCTTTGGGTGTGTTGCTCTAATTACCTGACCAACACTGCAAGTGTCTGTATCTCTCGGGCCTGGTTAACGCCGGGATATCATTACGACAGGAAGCGTAGAGTACAGCCTTGTCACGCAGTCCCAAACCAAAATGGACCTCCATAGCAACATCGTCATCATCATCGTCATCCTCCTCCCCCTTCATCGTCATCAATATAAACAAAATAGTCTCAAAGTCTGTGGCCTTTCATGCCCAGCTCTCATGGTGAACTCAGTTTCGATACCCATCCACTTCCGTGCTTTGGGTGAGTCCTGTCAATGTCGTCAGTGTCGGCAGATTCATGGGGGGGCTGTTGTTTGAGGGACGTGGTGGCGGTCTCCACTCTGGGAGAGACGCTCGCTCAGTCTGGCTCCGCGACTAAGCCATTATTGTCGTTAGTAGGGGGCTTAGTAGGTGGTGTCCTAAGTACGTTAAAACAGAACAGGCACCACTGAACACCACTGAAGTGACTCAGCAGCAGTGCAGGGTCTCCTCTGGTGTGTGGCCTCCAGGCGACCTAACATCGATGGTTCCCTGTGGACTGCCGACGCTGGGACTGCGACGGACGAACCCGGGTGTGGCCGTGTATGGGGGAATCTAAATGAGCGGCGTGGGAGTAATGCCACTGAAACGGCGCAGATGATGGGGCAGCAAAAAAAAAAAAAAAAAGTACGGATGCCCTCGGAAATTTATTTCCTTGGTCAGCCAATTCCATGAAGGCATGCAGGCTCGAGTCCAGGACAATGGCGAAACATCTGCTCCTTTTGCTGTCACAAATGGTGTCAAGCAAGGCTGCGTCCTGGCTCCAACGCTGTTCAGCCTCATGTTCTCTGCAATGCTTACTGATGCCTTCAGAGATGGCGATGTTGGAATCGACCTAAAGTATCGAACAGATGGCAAGCTAACTTGATGGCAATTAATAAACTTGATAATCATCAAAATATAACTTGCCTGAGGCAATGACACCGGTAGCCTGCTGTACTGTTGTGTTCTCCGTGAGAGCCGGATGCGATGTGCCAGCCAACTATAGAAGCAGTGAGGTAGCCTATGTGTCATCAGTCACGTACGCACAATCACTTCGTTCCACGTAGTACAAAGGGATTATTGGTTTGTTCCCTTCTTTTGCGAGTATGGGTCTGAGAGACCCACGAATTACGAATAAGGGTACTTAGTGTTTTCTCTTCTTTGGGGAGTATGGGTCTGTAAGACCCACAACGTAGGAATGCAGGTAAAAATTTTCACAATTACGTAACTGATTAACTAATCAGTTAAAGTGTACATTAATTTACTAAAATGATGCATATGTTGTGACAACAAAAGTCATGAAATTTCAAATTAATCGGACACCAAATATATTTTAACCTTCACCGTACTTGGTTATTTTCCCACTTATCCATATTTTGTGGGTCTCACAGACCCACACTCGCTAAAGAAAGAATCCAGAGCTTACCCCCTATTCATACATCGTGGGTCTCACAGACCCATACAAATTAATGTGGGCTTTTCCAACTTCAATAGACTGAGCAACACGTTCCTGTCATCAGATCTTTTCCCACCCCTCTTCCGGCCAATCAATAGCAGCCTCTGTATGTGTGTGTCTGTGTGTGGCAGCCTCTGTATGTGTGTGTGTGTGTATGTGTGGCAGCCTCTGTATATATATATCTATATATATATATATATATATATATATATATATTTGTGTGTGTGTGTGTGTATTTGTGTGCGTGCGCGAGCGTGTAAGTATACACGTCAGGAGAGCTCTGTGCGCGCGCGCATGTGTGTGTGTGTTCGTGTGTGTGTAGAGGATGAGGTATGTGTGTGTTTCCATGTGTACTGTAGGAGCAACGGAATATTGGAATGTGCGGGTGTACACACACACACACACACGCACGCACGCACGCACACACACACACACACACACATATATATATATATATATATATATATGTCATCGTCAGGAAAAGGGATAGGCAAGATGTACGTGTAACAAAGACCATGTGCGGCGCCGAGTGTTGGACAGACCATCGCCTTGTAGTCTCGAAGCTGAATATTCGAATCCAGCCCAAGAGACGTCCCCAAGGCCAGAAGGCTCCAAAACGGCTTAACATCGCTAAGCTGAAAAACATCACCATCAAACAGTCCTTTGTGGAGCTGCTGGAAGATCGTCTGGAATCCGCCTCTCTGGACAACCAGAATGTGGAGTCTGACTGGAGGACCCTGCGTGAGCTGATCTATAGTACAGCTTCAGAGACCCTGGGACCCATGACCAGAAAGCACAAAGACTGGTTTGATGAAAACTGTGATGAAATCAAGCAGCTTCTGGATGAGAAACGCCATCTGCATCAAGCCTACCTCAGCAACCCAAAGTCCACATCAAAAAAGGATGCGTACGAAGCCATCCGCAGGACTGTTCAGCAAAAGTTACGCCAGATGCAGGATAAGTGGCTGAGTGACAAAGCTGATGAGATCCAGGGATATGCTGACAGGCACGATATGAAGAGGTTCTATGATGCCTTAAAAGAAGTCTACGGCCCCACATCCTCAGGATCATCCCCCCTCCTCAGTGCAGATGGGAATACCTTGATCACCGAGAAGGAGAAAATTATCGAACGCTGGGCTGAGCACTTCAACAGTGTCTTAAATCGCCCTTCCTTCATAAATGATGAAGCCATAGACCGTCTCCCACAAGTCCCCATCAACGAAACACTGGACGATCCGCCAACACCTCTTGAGACCCAGAAAGCAATCCATCTGCTATCCAGTGGCAAAGCACCTGGCTCAGACTCCATACCAGCAGAGGTCTACAACGATGGAGGCACTGTGCTGACTGAGAAGCTCCATCAGCTGTACTCACTCATGTGGAAAGAAGAGATGATCCCCCAGGATTTCAAAGATGCATCTATCATTCACTTGTACAAGCGAAAGGGGAACCGGCAAGCCTGTGATAACCATCGGGGCATTTCCTTGCTCTCCATCGCAGGCAAGATACTTGCCAGGATCCTACTAAACCGCCTAACAGCACACCTTGACCAAGGTCATTTGCCTGAGAGCCAATGTGGATTCCGGAAAGAGCGCGGAACCACCGACATGGTGTTTGCTGCAAGGCAGCTGCAAGAGAAATGTCAGGAGCAAAATGCTGCTCTGTTCTCCACCTATGTCAACCTCACCAAGGCCTTCGACACCGTGAGTAGAGAGGGACTGTGGAAGATCATGGCCAAGTACGGATGCCCTACCAGCCGCCGTGGCGAAGTGGTTAGCGTCGCAGACTGACGGCTGGGAGGACGCGGGTTCGAATCCCAGCGGAGGTGGGTTTTTCGGCCCGTGGCCGGCTCCTACCCAGAGTTGAGTGTGCTGTGGGCTTAAATGGGGAGACTGGGGCCACACAGTCGAGTGTCATCCACTTCAAGGATGCGTCTTTGGGTGTGTTGCTCTAATTACCTGACCAACACTGCAAGTGTCTGTATCTCTCGGGCCTGGTTAACGCCGGGATATCATTATGACAGGAAGCGTAGAGTACAGCCTTGTCACGCAGTCCCAAACCAAAATGGACCTCCATAGCAACATCGTCATCATCATCATCATCCTCCTCCCCCTTCATCGTCATCAATATAAACAAAATAGTCTCAAAGTCTGTGACCTTTCATGCCCTGCTCTCATGGTGACCTCAGTTTCGATACCCCTCCACTTCCGTGCTTTGGGTGAGTCCTGTCAATGTCGTCAGTGTCGGCAGATTCATGGGGGGGCTGTTGTTTGAGGGACGTGGTGGCGGTCTCCACTCTGGGAGAGACGCTCGCTCAGTCTGGCTCCGCGACTAAGCCATTATTGTCGTTAGTAGGGGGCTTAGTAGGTGGTGTCCTAAGTACGTTAAAACAGAACAGGCACCACTGAACACCACTGAAGTGACTCAGCAGCAGTGCAGGGTCTCCTCTGGTGTGTGGCCTCCAGGCGACCTAACATCGATGGTTCCCTGTGGACTGCCGACGCTGGGACTGCGACGGACGAACCCGGGTGTGGTCGTGTATGGGGGAATCTAAATGAGCGGCGTGGGAGTAATGCCACTGAAACGGCGCAGATGATGGGGCAGCAAAACAAAAAAACAAAAAAAAAGTACGGATGCCCTCGGAAATTTATTTCCTTGGTCAGCCAATTCCATGAAGGCATGCAGGCTCGAGTCCAGGACAATGGCGAAACATCTGCTCCTTTTGCTGTCACAAATGGTGTCAAGCAAGGCTGCGTCCTGGCTCCAACGCTGTTCAGCCTCATGTTCTCTGCAATACTTACTGATGCCTTCAGAGATGGCGATGTTGGAATCGACCTAAAGTATCGAACAGATGGCAAGCTAACTTGATGGCAATTAATAAACTTGATAATCATCAAAATATAACTTGCCTGAGGCAATGACACCGGTAGCCTGCTGTACTGTTGTGTTCTCCGTGAGAGCCGGATGCGATGTGCCAGCCAACTACAGAAGCAGTGAGGTAGCCTATGTGTCATCAGTCATGTACGCACAATCACTTCGTTCCACGTAGTACAAAGGGATTATTGGTTTGTTCCCTTCTTTTGCGAGTATGGGTCTGAGAGACCCACGAATTACGAATAAGGGTACTTAGTGTTTTCTCTTCTTTGGGGAGTATGGGTCTGTAAGACCCACAACGTAGGAATGCAGGTAAAAATTTTCACAATTACGTAACTGATTAACTAATCAGTTAAAGTGTACATTAATTTACTAAAATGATGCATATGTTGTGACAACAAAAGTCATGAAATTTCAAATTAATCGGACACCAAATATATTTTAAAGGCATTTTTTAAGGCAAAAATGGGTCTGTCAGACCCACAAAGTACGGTGAAGGTTAAAGGCATTTTTTAAGGCAAAAATGGGTCTGTCAGACCCACAAAGTACGGTGAAGGTTAATTCATATTTATGAATAAGAAGTAGCCAAAATGAAAACTATCACTGTGGTGATTGATATTCAGTGTCCCAACACATTTACCACTCTGAATAAAGTCCACAACTTGCTGCAACACAAGCAACCATTACTTACATCTAACCGAAGTTACGCTTACCAAAAATAAACAGCAAAAAACAATAATAATAATGATATTAAAATAAGATAAATGAAAACAAGAACATCACTACAGTTAAAGCATTTCAGCTAAAAAGCTGGCCCAGTGCTTCCCTCCATTGAACGACAAGCAACCTCCAGGTTGATGACCACTCTCCCTCCAACCACCTGAGCTCATCTTCTTCCACCACCAGTCAGTCATTTCAGAAACCATTTCCATCAGTACGTTCAAAATGTCAGTTTCTCAAGATGGTGGCATTAGAACAAACTCGTATATTATGTGCCAAACCACGTCTACCACACAGATGCCTGATCAGCAGCATAACCCAATACATCAGGATTTGAGTGCATGCATATGTTTGTGTACCCATCGGGGTAGATTTCGTTTGCACAACTTTTGCCAGAGGACAAACAATTATGTTGCCATGGGTTCATTTTCTGTGTGCAGTATGCTTCCTGCACATTAGATTGGTGTATCGTTGCATGATTTTAAATAAAGTATGAGAAAACGGATGAGACGGATTTCAAACTCGGACTGTCACGGTTAACAGTGTAAACGCACACGCACACGCATAGTCTCTCTCTCTCTCTCTCCATTGTCAATCACAGAGTATTGGGAACCGGGCTTTCACCAACATACACATATTTCATAAGGACATGGAGTGATTACCACTTGCAATTTTCCTTTCTGTGCATTGAACCAAAAAGTTCTCATTTGGACAGGATTTACACATGGGCCATTAAGGCTTTGCCTCTTGTTCAAGTGAATCACAAGTGAGTCTTGAAGGCCTTGCCTCTCTTGTTTAAAGTTTGTTTTAATGGGGTTGACCTGAAAACTTAACTCATACAAATATTCAGGTGTTTGGTGAACCTACTCGTTTAAGTTTATCACTCACTATCAAAGAACAGACCGCAAAGGCAATTAGACATAGTTAAAATGTTTAAAACCTTGTTGGAATTCCGGGGGGGGGGGGGGGGGGTGAATTCCGGCATCGTTTTTACCATGTTTGAATCCCAAATAGAAACCAGTTATATTGTATGGATCTGGTATCTGGGGAACATTAGAAACATTCCACTTCGAAAAATCCCACACATTCGCCATAGAAAAAAATGTTTTAATAAATAAATAAATAAGCGTTGTACCTAGAACGCCAAATGACATGGTTTCTGGTGAAACTGGAAGAGTATTGTTACATATAAACGTAAAAATAAATGTCATCTGATACTAGTAGGCTGCGCCTTTCAAGAATGACAGCTGAGAAAGCCTACCACATGCTTGTAAATCTAGACAGCAACAATAAGAAATGCTGGGCTTCAGATATTCGCAACTTACTTACAATGTATGGATTTGTAATGTATGGCTGAATGAAGGTACACAACATGGAACCTGGCTTTAACGTGCCTTTAACTCACTCAGTACGGCCAGTCCTCTCTTCTCCTCTACACAGACCTCTCGGATGTCCAGTGGGTGTCTGAATGACCCAACTTTTAGCTTCCGTCGTCAGAATTGTGGTATTTTTTGTCAACATTCACCTCTTCAGTATAAGAGCCTTCCACTTGCAATATTTTGATGGTGGTAATTGGGGTGAAACGCTGTTAACGTCGTCTCTTTCGCCGTTCGTATGGAGAGAGTTAAAGAACGTTTAATTAACTGTTGGAAACAAGGGTGGTGAGGCAGGATCCAGGAACACGAGAGTTATTCTGTGTACAAAAAATTTTAATCTGAAATTTCATTACAGCCGTATTTCGAGTGCATTAGAAATAAGGCATTAAGGGACATCTACATTAGATTAAGGTTAGGCATTACTAATACAAGATTTGATAACTTTCACTATACTACAAACCTTCCTGTGGACTTACGTTGCCCTTTATGGTGATGATCTTCACTTACTGTTTTACTGACATTCAAATGAAGATCAAGATCAAAATACCTTCCTCTGAAAGTGGCACAAGATCCAAATAAATAACAGCTGACAATTCCTAACGACAACAGCTGACAATTCTTAACGACCGTAAATATTTTAATACTGCTCGATACATTTTTCATAGTTTGAAATTTAGATTGACCAGTCAAGTAATTTAGTTTTCAAAATCTGTTTGTTTCTGTATTTCCTGGGCTAATGGCCACAGATTCCAACATGTGGAAATGGAATACGAGTTTGTTCATGTCCACATCCATTTTGTGAACGTCCCAGTGTGTGAGCAAGCACGTGCACATATGTGAGTATCGGAGAGGGTGGAAAAACATTTTGTACATGTTTTGGTGCTTTTGATTTCCCTCCCCCCCCCCCTCTCTTAAAATGAGCAAGTGCTTAGGTCATTAAATGATTTGTCCTGTGTTGTCTCTGTTTGCATTTTCTATACTTTCATTTTGTTTTCCTTTTTATCACTTGATTATTTTCTTTCTTCTCTTTTCTTGATCTTCCTTGTCATTATCATACTTGTATATAAGATTCTATTCTCAATCAATACACTACTTTTTTCTTCTCTGTCAATTATCTCCATTGTAATACTCTTCTTATTTTGAATACTTTCCTCATGCTTCTATTTTGTTCCTTTATATGCATCTGTTACAAGAACGTGCGTTAGCATATGTAGACACATACACGAGAAAACAATATATTGTTTAAGTTACATGTATGATGTAAAAATCAATAATAAAAAACAAAAGAAATTTCATAATTCAGTCTCTATGATGTTACCCCAACAGCTGTTATTCACATACCAACATGTTTTCATGCTTCTGCTTTTACAGAGTTCAGTTTCACCTTATCTTTCTTCACTTCCGCCACCTTGGCCTCGATCTTCATCAACACCAGCTTCTCCAGACGTTGTTCAAGTGCTTGTTGTCTTTTCTCCAGCAAAATGTTTAATGTGTAGAGGAAGGGATTGACGGCAGAGTTCAATGGCATCACCAACAAGACGATGGCAACGTTGACTTCACCAGGAAGGAGGATATCATTATAGGCCATCAGACCTAACAGTCCTATTGAAAACCAACAAACAAAATCACTGATGGCAACAGAAATTAACCGACGAGCAATAGTGAAATCAGTGGATTTGTTGTTGGACTGTCCCGCAGACATACTGTTGACATGCACAGACCAATAGATGAAGGCCTGGCCTGCTGCTATGAGCAGGAAGAGGACAAAGTTCAGACAGACGATGACACCAAAGGAATAGGTATGTCCAGGGGAGTCATTCCGGGTGATGGGCAAAGGAATGCAAATATTCTTCTGTCGGTAGAACTGCCAGTTGTTCACCAAGGGCAGTAAGGGAATGAAAGCCAGTACAACCCCAGAGCACCAGGCCAGCACACAAGCCACGTGAGCTGACCATTGTCCAAAGTGTACAGAACTGAATGGAAAGCGGAGAACTAAAAACCGATCCAAGGTGATCAGACAGATGGTGAATGCTGACACTTCACTGGATACAAAAGAGAACAACCCAGCCACAGTACATGTCACGCTGTTTCTCCAGCTGACGTCATTCCACAGCAATGTATCCTTGAACATCCTGTCTGCCACACCTATCACAGACAGGTAAAGCCCCATCAGGAAGTCAGAAACACACAAATGGATAACGAAGACTCCATAGCTCTGTGTGGCACCAGTTCTATTCACAAATACTCGGAATATAAAACTGAAAAGATTGCCCAGCAACGTGAAAGTGGCGAAGACAGACAAGACAACACGGTACAGGTCAGATCGCAGCATTGCCTTGCAGGAGGAAATTTCGTCTGAAGGAGCATGACAGTTCAAAGGATTGAATCCCACTGGCAACACAGCTGGGCAACACAGTTTGTAGTTGTCAGCATACACAATTTCAAGCAAAGTTAGAGAATGAAACAGGTGTCGAGGGAACAACTCAATTTGATTGCCTCGAACATCAACACTTCTGAGTCTAATTAACTGGAAATTTTCTTGCATATGATCTATTCCATTATTAGAAAGATTTAGATATTGAAGATGTGGAAACATATTCAATATTCTAGTGTCTATTTCATCTATGAATGTATTAGAGATGTCCAGGTTTCTAACAGACCAAAATGGCAAACTTTCATTTACGTGGTAAACGAAAGTCAATGGATTCCATGCCAGAGTCAAAGTTCGCAAATGCTGAACACTGTTCAGGACGTGCCATTCAATAAAAACTAAATTATTGTGACTTAAATCCAAATACAGGAGACTGGGAAAACTAACGTTGTCGAGGTAAATAAGACCACAATACTGAAGACTGAGATAAACTAGCATGGTGTTATTCAACAAAACTGAAGGCGATGTACCTGAATTACTGGCATCCAGATACCGAAGGTCAGTCACATTTCCTATTTCAAAATGATGGTGACAGAAGGCGGCCAATCCATAGCAATTGCAGAGTGACGGGCAGTGAAACTGACAGTGTATTTCATCATCCTGCTGTGGACACTGGGAAATACCATCACACAGATTTTGGGTATGGACACATGCTTTTGAATTGCGACACCTGTAAAATCCTGGACAGGTATATTTCTCACACTCTGCTTCATCTTCAAATCCTGGGCAGTCTCTCACACCATTACAACGTACATAAATAGGCATACAGTAGAAAAGTTTCCCGTTACAGGTAAAGTGACTTTCTGGACATGTGTTGTTAAGAAAGTCTTGTTTTGTCATAGGAACCAGCCTGAAAATTCCCCTGCCATTAAAACGAAGGATTGCTGGTGGACAATCCGATTTTTTCACATGTTCTTCACTGAGACCACAACTGCACTGCTGTTCGTCCGCTTCATTGTAGCATTGAGGGACCCCATCGCACTGTTGATATCGGGGTGTGCACTGACATGGTTATCAATTAAAATGATAATTAGTATATTTTTTGTTGCAATCATCATTGTTTGTTTCTGTGTTGTTGTTTTTTCCATAATGTGTCATCATAAACGATATGTTTACTCTCTTATTGGAAATAGCTAAATATTGAGGCTGTGTAATGAATAGTTTATTTCTGTATTAGATTTGGACACATCAGCAGTGGTACTCATGATCATGTAGTGCTTACTTGAAAGAGAGTAGCAATAGTAGTACCCACTTGATCAACGACATCTTAACAAAACAGACCCAAGCACAGAACAAAATAACCTCAAGGAGGCAGACCAATTGGTAGTTAAACTTAACTCTATCTAGGAGTAGTAGCTGTTGTAGCAGCAGTAGCAGCAGCAGTAGTGGTGGTAGTTGTTGTAGTGGTAGTAGTAATGAGCATAATTAGTAGTAGGAATGACCTCTGTCTGTCTAATGACCTCTATTTCTAAACGCAAGTGGTTTTGCCTGTTCATATTCATATTATAGAGTTCAAAATCATCCATGATGACTGGACAATTTCATCCTGTCACAGCTTTCTCTTTTGCTGACATTGCGTTGAGTCACGAAATGTCAGGTTTCTTTTGCATATGTGTCTATATGATCTGGGATTCATCCTTTCTCGACCCTTCAGACGTGGCCTTGCCATCTGACATGTTGCTGCCTGATGACTGATATCAGACCTATGGACATCTGTTTATTAGCAAAATGGCTTCATTCATTTTTGCATTGTGCAGATGCTCCAGACTTTGTGTTTTTATCTTCTCTTCCCTCCCATCTTCACACATCCGGGGATACTTTAATTCGACCTGGAGTCATTAGTATTCAGTTGTGCAAGTTCTGATTCAACATATTCAAGACATCAAAAACGGAAACCACAATGATGACAAGAGCCGGTGGAGTCAAGCTGAGATTGTCATTCCACAAACAACAATCCCGCCATTTTGCTGATACTATAAACTTTGACATTACCTGGCTATAGTATGCAAGATAAAGAGAGATTGACACTGACGCCAAAAGGACAAGGAATAGCAAATTGTTTGTTTGTTTTTTGTGTTTTTTTGGTTGTTTGTTTGTTGTTGTTTTTGTGTGTGTGTAGCCATGAAAATAAATGCAGAGGTCGGTGATAAAAAGTATAATCACATTATTGTAATCAGTTCATGTTTGAGACTATGTAACAGACCCATTGTCTCTCCTTTTCGTAACTTATATTTCCACCAACCAGACCACAGACATTGACACCTAAGTGTTGGTCAGGAAATGCCTAACAAAGTATTTGTGCAGTGAATGACACTTGGCTGTATCACACCAGTTTTCTCAGCCCATAACACATTTCCTTTTTGTGTATGAGCTTTCAAGGAATCAGAAAACCCCAGAGTGGCACACCTACTATGTGACGTACGCTTTCAAACTTCCAGTCTTCAGAGCATGACACTGACAATGTCACTATATATCTTGTTCCGTTTCATAATGAAACAAATATATGCCGATGATGGTAATTCGCACAAGTCGGTTCATTTGCTATGACTGGCTTGCGTTGCAGAGACTCTGTTGCCTGTTACTTGATTATTTTATGTTGTGACAGGCTCACCAGCTGAGTGGTTAAACAAGAACATACCTGGTGTAACGTCCCAAATTGATACCCCCCCCCCCCTTCCGTAGGTCTCCCTGGGAGGTATTAGTGTCCTAATTTTTCATAGTGATTTTCATGTGTGCTTTTATGTCAGAAATCATAATTTACCTGTCTGCCAAGCTTAAATCACGTTATGTATGCAGGGTGAAGGTAAATATACGCCATTTTTCCTTCTTTGGGCCCTATAAATAACGTTTGGGATATATGTGCTTGAAACGACACTGTATCCACATATTTCATCACACCGTTAATTTCTTCCAGTGTACTGAAAATGCTCAAAAGCCAGCAACCTGATCACTGGATGAAGGATTCCTTATCAGCGTGAGGTAACTGCCTTCATAATTAGGCACTATATCATAATACATTCGTGTTATAATAAGTAGAATTACACTTAATCAGTCTAATTTACATGGTTTATGTCCCAGCCGACGGCAAGGGCCACAATGCAAATGAAGCCAGGTGTTTATTTCTTTTCTTTTACCAATGTATTTTTATAAAAGAAATCACACTGTATCATTCTTACAGGGGTTAATATATATATATATATATATATATATATATATATAGAGAGAGAGAGCACTTTTCAACCTAAAACTATATCAATGGACTCTGGGGCATACCTGGTTGCAACGCCACAGTACCAGAATAATGAACATAATTCATTTTCTTTATGTTAAAACAAGAATTCAAAAGCGTGGACACACAAATTCTGCATCATTCACAACAAAAACAATCAACTTCGAGACGGACATAAGATTGGTGACCGAACCAAGCAAGGCTCTGACTAAAAAATATTAAATTTGATGTGTACAATAAAACGCGTACAAAGTTCGAAGGTTACACAAGTTTTGGATGATGCATTGCACATACTTAAATTCGAAAATGCCTGAGATGTTCTTAAATGCAAACAGTGAAACACTGATATAAGGACAGCAAACCGAAGGGGCAGAGGATACTACAGCCGGACCAACAACTCCCAGGAAAAAAGACAACTTGCACTGGAAGTCTTTTCTTCCCCAGGAGATTGCTGCATCATGTGTGACAAAGTGAGGAAATGGAACCCAGTTTCTAAAGACCAGAGCTCTCAAATGGGGAAAAGTATGGCAAAACTGCTGAAGACTCGATCAGAGAGGCAGCTTCTCTAACATGGGAATTGTGATTGTCTATAATAATTACATGACAGATCTTGTGGCACGGGAAGCCCACTACCAGAAAATCTTTCGGAATGGACTTCATTCCGAGGCATGTGGATAGACATGGAAGAGGATGAAGCTTTTAACCATGTGTGCAAGTAAATGGGAAAGAGCATAATTGGCGATGACGATGCTGAGCGTGTATCAATGCTGTGAGACGTACTATGCATGCAAGAGAAACATCCACTGTTTCAGAATCTAAATCCAAATCCCCTGAGTGAGTTACTATACTCATTAGACACACACAGGCCGAACAATTACAAGTGCTTTTGTTGCTTCTGCATCAGGGTATACAAGGTTGGAAGAGACAGCCCTCACTCTCTGCTGTTTCCTTCATTCAGAGCTACGGAGAAGCTCGAGTCGGTCATTGCCCCCCAGAAATGGCGTCTTTTTTGACTGAATATGAAAAGGCTCCTGGTTCTGCAAAGGACTTTATGGAATGTGTTCAAACTGGAAAGAAAAATGCCCCTGGAAAGAAATGCATAATCACTGCCTGTTTCGCAAGACATGTATTATGCTTTCACAAGTGGAAAGTG
>NC_134892.1:18809396-18844396 GCF_041734735.1 Babylonia areolata
AGCAGATAGACTAATCCTACGTTAATACGTGAGAAACTGAAATAACATTTTTATTATAAAAACAACAACAACAACAAACAAACAAACAAACAAAAAACCGTAAATGAGGCGGTACCTCTGTGGACATAAAAGGTGGCACTATGGTAATAAAGAAATCAATGAAAACAACCAATGTTTTTAAATTTTAAAGATTAGTTTTGCGTAAAAAAAATCAGACAGGCATACAACTTCATGTAAGCGGACATGCTTTTAAAATGGAAAATGCTGAAAATATAATTTGTTGTATAATTTCAATTAAAAACATTTTCAAGTAGATAAAAATATTACAACCGTGTGAAATGGCACAGAATGAATCTTGCCAGATATAGATCGGGAACTCTCAAATAAAATGTTTTTAAAGAACTGGTTTCAAACTCACACTCCGATACCCTCCCCTTGTTCAATGTGCTGACTTTTTAAGGAGATGTGAAGTTTTTAAAATAGCAAACAGTGATCATCCTTTTGACCTGCTTAACGTAAATCAGGAAAATCAATACGGTGACATGAAAAGTATATTGCCGAAGCGTATAGCCTTCAGCGCAAAAAGAAAAATGACACATATTGTTCATAAGGAATAATTATTATACTAAGTGTAGTTGAACGATTCCTCTCCAGATGCATCATGATTATTTTACAATACACTCATCAATGTGAAGGGTCAAGATATTGTTTTCTTTGAGAATATATTTTCAGTACTTTTTTTGTTTTTACTTTCTTGTTTTCATCACAATTCTTTTTATTTGTACCTCCATGTCATTAGGGCTGAAAGCCACAGACATTGAATGCTAGAGTGTCACTGGACAGACGTACTCCAGAAAGGTGCACATCGCTCATTGCTAGACTGCTTATTCGCTACCAGGTGGACATAGCAGCCCTGAGTGAAACCAGGTTTGCCAGTGAAACCCAGCTGGAGGAAGGTGGAGGGGGCTACACCTTCTACTGCATTGGGAAGCCAGACGGCACCCCAGGAACCTCAGGCATAGTCTTTGCCATACGGACCAAACTTGCACGTCGGCTTGACAGCCTTCCACGTGGGATAAACGATAGGCTGATGACCCTGCGTCTGAAGCTGTGCAAGGATCGCTTCTCCACAGTCATCATCTGCTATGCCCCAACGATGACCAACCCTGATGACATCAAAGAAGCTTTCTACGAGGAGCTCAGCCGCACCATTTCAGCGGTAGACAGAAAGGACAGGCTGATCATCTTTGGGGATTTCAATGCCCGTGTCAGCGTGGACTTTTCCTCGTGGCCAAAAGTCTTAGGACAGCATGGCACTGGCAAGTGCAACTCTTTTGCTCTCGCTCTGCGCACAGCATGGACTGACCATCACCAACACCCTCTTCCAACAAGCGGACAAGTACAGGAACACATGGATGCACCCCTGCTCCAAGCAGTGGCACATGCTGGACTATGTGATTGTACGCCAGAGGGACAGAGGTGATGTTTCCATTACACGCTGCAAGAGTCACAGGATCAACCCCTGTCTGAGCCTTGGACTAGACCACCCTCCTGACAGACAAGAAAGACATCCTTGCCCACTAGGCAGAGCACTTCAACACCCTCCTCAACAGGGACTCGTCCATATCTGACGAGGTAATTGCAGCCCTCCCACAGCTACCAGTCAATGACTCGCAAGCTGCCCCTCCCACCAAGGCTGAGGCCCGGAAGGCCCTGAAGCTGACAACGTCAGTAAAAGCACCAGGAGCAGACGGAATCCAGGCTGACATCTAAAAGTATGGAGGCGAGGTGCTGACAGACAAGCTGACCGCCCTGCTCCAGTCTATCTGGGAGAGAGGGGAGGTTCCCCAGGACACACACACACACACACACACACACACACACACACACACAGATCTATCTTTTTTTTCTTTTCTTTTTTTTTCAACAAACTACGATGCGAGTCAGGTATATGTCACGTTGATAAACAGAAAAACCTGTCCTTCCAGGTACGAATTTTTCTGCAGTTGACATATGGCAATGTATACAAAGGGACGGAGTTTTGAAAGTCAACGCTGGAAACGGATCTATTTCATTTTCAGCAGGAACAGAATACTTAGCAATTTCTGAACGTTGGCCTGGCTGTGAAATTGAAATACAAGTCACTGGAAAATACGAACTTTTCTTCACTTTTCATAAAATGATATTAGACTGTCATAGTATGGCTGTAACAATTGCAAAACAACAATGTGAAGATGTGGGACAGATGTCGTCCATGACAGTCGGAAATAAGGCAAGTGTTAAATTTCATTACTATCCTAAGGTTGTCTCCAACGCCACTATGGACACAGACGTGCATATTGACTGGGAGCAAAGGAAACCTAGCAGAGCTCTTCAACACCATGCGACATCAGAAATGAATGGTCAGTGTGCAGATACAGCGTGTGAACATTGTGCGTTTGCAAAACAATTTCTGTTTTTTTGTTTTGTTTTGTTTTTTGTTTTTTTTCATTATCTCAGTGCTCAGCCTGTGTGTGTGAGCGTGTGAACATTGTGCGCCTGCAAAACAATTTCTGTGTCTTTATATTTTTTATTTCATTATCTGAATGCTCAGCCTGTGAGTATGAGCATGAGTGTGTGTGTGTGTGTGTGCGCGCGCGTGCATATGTGTACACGTTCTCAATACATTGGTGTTTACTTGAATGCAATTTTAATCACGGACTGACAATTGGGACCATCTGAAGCATTTTCTATAGGAATTTTGTTTTTACTTCCCAGCACATTTCCTTGCATGCTTGTTCCTCTTTGTCTCTTCTTGGATCTGTGTCTGTGTCTGTCCTTTTCTGTGTCTCTGTCTTTGTGTTCCTCTGTCAGTCACGTACACACACACACACACACACACACACACACACACACACACACACCATAGCTATGGGCCTACTTATTAAACCATTCCGTGTTGTTCACGGGTCAATTGTGACACTCGGACTGTTCCTCTCGTATTTGTTCTGAGGGAGTTTATTGCTGAGATGTTGGCACATCGAGAGCAACCCAGGCCCCAGCCCTCAGCCATCCACAGACACACCATGCGGCAAACTCGGCTGGGCAGAGCAGGAGGTTATCATAGAATTAGCATGGAGAAAGTCCGCGATTCCACCACTGCAGCTTCCTTGAGAGAGGGGAGGTACCCCAGGATTTCAAGGATGCTTCACTTGTCCACATTTACAAACGGAAGGGAGACAAAACATCCTGCGATAACCACCCTGAAATCTCTCTCCTCTGCATCGCCAGCAAGATCTTCGCCAGCATCATACTGAACAGACTGGTTGACCATGTCTCCAACACAGTCATCCCTGAAGCACAGTGTGACTTCCGCTCAGGCAGGAGAACGTGACATGATGTTTGCTGTACGCCAGATGCAAGAAAAGTGCCGTGAGCAGAACAAGGAGCTCCACATGGTCTTTGTAGACCTGACTAAGGCCTTCGACATGGTGAACAGCCGTGGTCTGTGGAAGATCCTCCTGAAGTTCGGCTGCCCAGACAGCCTAATCCAGCTGACTGCGTCATTCCACGATGGCATGCAGGCGAGAGTACAGGAAAATACTGACATGTCGGGTCCATTCCCTGTGGTAAATGGAGTGAAGCAGGGCTGCGTCCTGGCACCCACACTGTTCTCCATGTTCTTCTCTGCCATCGACACCTTCCAAGACTGTGCCTGGGGCATCAACATTCAGTTTCACACAGATGGCAGACTTTTCAACTTGCGGCAATGGACGATTCATCACTGTCACATTCAACAACTTGAGCAGTTTCACCAGAGATGCCTACGAAAGATTCTCAGCATAAAGTGGCAAGACGGGGTCTCCAGCCTCCAGGTCCTAGAGAGTAACGGCCTGCTCAGCATCGAAAGCCTGCTGATCCAGTGCCAGCTACACTGGACAGGACACGTTGTCCACATGACAGACAGCAGGATCCCGAAGATGCTACTGTATGACTAGCTGAAGGAAGGCCACCGCGAACTTGGAAGACCCTGCAAGCGCTTCAAGGACACACTGAAGACAAACCTCAAAGCCTGTGACATAGACATCGCTTCCTGGGAAATTGATGCCCTTGACCGCTCTCGCTGGAGGATGCTGTGCTCTAGTGGCATAAAGACGTTTGAAAACAAGAGAACGCTGGCCATTAAGGAGAAGCATGAGCGAAGGAAGCAGGGCTCAATTTCTGGAGACGTTTTTCCTTGCAACACCTGTAGGAAGTGCTGCACATCCAGAATCGGCCTCTTTTCGCATATGAGGACACACACCGACAGATAAGTCTGCCTGCCTACTCATACGTCAGTCCGACGGGAGACTCCATCAAGGATCTTTCAAAGAGAGCAAAGCAAGCTGTGGTGACAATAATGCACATATTATCAAGCTCAGGAAATCAGTCCTTTGATGTATTTGTTAAGTTGTTTGATGGTCAAATTTAACCGATTTTACAGTATAGTGCCGGTATTTCTGGACCTCAAAAAGCTGCAGTCCATTGTGATAAAATGGCTTTGAAAATACATAGGAGTAGCAATCCAAGCACCAATTGATCTGATATAATTATGGTGAGAAAAATATATATCAAGTGTAGTGGAATTCCAAGTTAGCGGTGGTTAAAATCAATACAGATGGAGCAGTTCAGATTACCAAAGAAAGCATATGATGTTATTTGATTTGGACTTCAGGTTAAACTTCACGAACTTGGTTTTAGTTATGTTTGGTTGAATCAGGATATAGATGATAACTTAAAAGTCATACATATGGATCGATCAAGAATGGGTGATTGTAGACGGCAAGAATGGAGTTCTCACATTCTTGAGAGCAATAGATTCGAATTAAATAGACATGTTGATGCATTAATGCATTGACCCATTCAAAAGGTGTTGTTTCTTGAATAAATCATCCATATCCATATATCTGTATCACATCCCCCCCCCCCCACACACACACACACACACCTCTCTCCCTCTTTCTGTCTTCCCCCCATCTCTGTCTTTCTCTTTGTCTCTTCCCTGTATAAAACATACATATGATTTGAAAGTATATGAAAAGAAAGGATTTCCATCAATGTTTTAGGGTTTGTGGAGACACGATTATGGGGAAGTAAAGAAATTCACTTCATTGAAAGCAGGAACAATTTTGTGAGCTTCACTGTACTGCAGGACTACAAAACTATGATCAGTTTCTCACAGTCTCCTTTCGAAGCTCCTTTGCAATGTGGCACTACAGATATTTTCAAACTACAACATCGCAATAGAAAGCAATCAAAGTTCTCGCTTTTATGGACTCCTTGCTCTAAACATCTACAACCTCCCTTTGTGGTACATGTGGTGGAGATTGGCATACGTTTTAAAGGATCGACGTACCACACTAATCGCGGGAGCGTTGGTTTCCGTATGTTGTATTCCCATCACAACCAATCAGCAGCCCCGTCACAACGACCTGACAGGCTGTGGAATTGTTCCGTGCCATTCTGGTCACAGTTCTCGCATCACTTCCCTTGCAATCTGGAGAAGGACTGTTACGGGGGAGAGGATGAAGAGCTGTGTCCATATACTGATACATCTCTTTGCAGAGAAGGACAGCTTTCAGTGGGCGACACGTGCTATGAATACGTCATTTCGGATGACAATATGACGTGGAAGGAAGCGGCACATCAATGTCGTCTACATAGAGGTCATCTGGCGAGTTTGGATACGCCGAAAAAGTGGACTGACGTGATGAGACTGTTGCATGTAATACACGACAGTTATATATATATGGGATTAACGTCTGCAGATTTCTCTCTTCCAGTAATGCAAGTAGCTCTCCATTTTGAAAGCGCTGATACGAAACGTTTATCTCTCTTTACCACACTGTGTCTTTCTCTCATTTTCTGTCTATGTGTCTATGCTGCTCTCTCCTGGTGGATGCTATGTAATGTCCAGCTGACAGATTGAGCTTGACACTCACTGATGTAACCAGTCAAGCAAATCATCTGACAGCAGTTTTTGTTGTTGTTGTTGTTGTTATTGATGATGTTGTTTTTTTGTTTTTGTTGTTGTTGTTTTTTGGGTTTTTTTCAATTCAATGGAGTTTAACGACCTATGGCAAGTGCCCTTCAGGTCAGGTTGAGCTGTTTCCTATAGATCAGTTGTATTCAGGGCGGCAGTCGTTGCATTGTGAGGGAGTTATTCACCACGTAATTCATGTGGTTGTCAAGGCAGGGTCAGACAGCTAAGGCCATCTCTAGGGCCACAGGGCAGCTGTCATACTCTGTCGATGTCCTGCACGTCCCACAACGGCAGACTTCCACCAGCAAAGGGAGTGACAAAGCCACAAACCAACACCCACCCTCCTGCAGTCATCCTTTGTGGTAAAATTTGCGACCCTAGTGCAAACTGCAGGAAAATGGTAACACGGATGCACCAGCACCCAACGCAGTAGCAGCCATACCCGATGCGAGACGTGCAGGCCACAGACGCTGCTGATGATAGATATCTGGGCTGCCCCAAAAACTATCAGCATGATTGAGTTATGAGACTCCAGAGAGAGGCGTTGGCAGCACTGGCTGGTCCCAAAGCACAGGCCCAGACTACCAGTATAACAGGTTGTTGGCTGCAGTTGCCTCAGCCACTTTCCAAAGCGTTGTCCCTCAGCAGTACTGAGCAGGTCTGTGGAATGAAATGCAGTAACAGACACTTGTGGGCCATGAATAAAGATATATTGCTCCTGCAAAAGGTTGTCACAGCAAGGGAGGAAATAGGGGTGGGGTTGGTCTTGGTGTTTTTAAAACACTTTGAAACAGTCGGTAAAAGAAATGTGTTTGATTTGTTTGAATACACTAGCAATCAAGGTTGATGGAAGGGTCTTCAATGAAGACAATTATGTTGTTTTATTTGCAACTTAGGTTGTAACCAAGGTAAGACCACTGTTTAATGCACCTGATTTAAAAGATCAAGCTTTGATTTTGGAGGAAAGTTTGGTGCAGGTTTGTGCAAAATGTTTACTTTATAGTTTGGGGAGCTCTGGATGCAAGAACAGGTTGTGAACAGTCTAAAATTGAAGAAATAGAAACATGCTTGTGACTAGAGATCGGGAAATTAAGGGGAAGATGAACGTGGTTGAAATGTTGCTGCCTTAAATAATTTCGAGATATCCCCGTAGAGTTTTTGGTTTTTGTTTTACATTTATAAATGTGAATGGATTTTGCAATGGATATTGTAACGGTCTTTCTATAATTGTTTCTCTCTCTTGCCCTGGACTGTTTATTCAATTTAATTTATTTTGTGTCAGTGACAGTTTTTCCCATTGCATTAATCAGTAGAATTACACTTTAAGAATGGATGCAGTATCAAAATGTACTTTTCCATTTCCAAAAGGAGAAGAATGGATAGTGTGGTCTGAAGAGGTGTATACGGGTGAGTTACATTATTGTTATTTTAATGAATGCTTGCATAATGTCTTCCACAAGTTGATGTAAATACCTGTGTTAAATTTTTCTTGCATACATTATCAGGAGCAGCTGCCTGTAAGATTAAAACAATTGGTAGGGAAAAATGAACGCAGTGATTGCTTTGCTGAAAAGCATAAAAAGATGTAAAACTGATGGAAAGAAAAAAAAGAACATAAAGATATCTTTAAAAGTGAGGAAGGGGTATGTCTTTTTGAAGAGCAAAGGAAATGTAACTTATAGCATCTTGGCCAGTGACTGATAATATTAATGCTGCAATTACTCTTGCCTCTTTCCTCCTTCATAGGTATCAAGGTGTAAAGCAGTGGACCAAGGGAAATATTGCGATCTTCTCAGATGTAGAAATCGTGGAACCAAAGCCTTTCTGTACCTTCCGACCACCAACATCGGTCTGGTGAGTCCTGTCAATCATCTTCACCATTGAATTTATTCCCACTGTGTGTGTGTGTGTGTGTGTGTGTGTGTGTGTGTGTGTGTGTGTGTTTGTGTGTTGGAGGGAGAGACACACACATACTTTGATTTAAAAGCAATACTCAGAGAATGAAAACGTTGAATAACAAGGATGTATATTCTTTCATTCATATGACACAAACAGTGGAACATGTCCTCAGCTCATGCAAAACAGCGTTGAGCCAAGAACGGTACACTTGGAGGCACAACCAAGTGCTAAAAGAAATTGCACACGTGGTGAGCACTGTCCAAGGAGCACCAACCCCACCAGAAGTTCCAGTAAAGTTCCTCTCAGCAGAAGGCAATAAAGTCTGGCCAGGAACACCATCCACAGTTTCCAAAGCATGGAACGTGGTCTGCTTGATGGTGCCGAAGATTGGGAATGCACAGTTGACCTACCAGAAGGGAAGAAACACCCGGAAATCATCAACAAGAGTGGCATGAGACCTGAGATGGTACTCCACTCTAAGGCAATGAAACAAGCGAATCTGATTGAGCTCACTGTGCCATACGAAAGCAGAATGGAGGAAGCCCACATCTACAAGACTGAGAAGTATGCTAGTCTAGCCAGCAGCCTGAGAGAATCTGGCTTGCAAGCCAAAGTCCTCACCATAGAGATTGGTGCAAGAGGGTTTGTGGGCGCATCTCCCTACAGCCTAACGAAACAGCTGTTGATTTCTGGCAGAGAGAGGACATGGGTTCTCAAGGCAATGGCACAAGCAGCAGAAAAGAGTTCCAGCTGGATCTGGTCAAGGAGGAATGAAAGTGAACTTCATAAGGATTAAATTTCCCTACTCACTCCTGAAGTGGCGACAACCCTGGAGGCGCGGGTTCGAACCTGCTGAGGACCAGAAAGAAAAAAGGAAAAAAGAAAAGAAAAGACAATACAAGGGCATCCAGGAGTCATGACCTGGGTGCAGCCTGGCCCCCTTAGAGTGTAAGGAGTTAAGGGCCAAATCGCTTGACTGAGGGAGGCTTCTTCTCTGAAGACCTTGCACTGTCCAGCTCTCCCTAGAGTTTCTTTTCACACTTTCGTTGTTCCTTCAACATCTAGTCTCATTTTACATCATGATTTTGCCAAGACGTTATTAATGCATGAATATAATTATTTTGATTTTCCTCTTCTTCTTTTAATCATTATTGCTACTCTTCCATGGAAGAATCACAATGCAATATTACATAATTCCAAAAAAGGTGACCCCAACGCATATCATGCTGCTACTACTACTACTTCCGCCACTACAAGTGCTACTTTGAGGATAAATGATATGGATACTTATATAGCGCCTATCCCCAGTTGGAGACCAAGATCTAAGCACAAAAACGGGATCATTTACACAACAGGCTGCCTTACTGCGTAGAGCTGACTGATGGCTGCTGCTGGGCACTCATCAATCGTTTCCTGTGTCATTTAATCAGGTTTCAGTCACGCACACATACGCACTCAGATAGACATGTAACATTTTACATGTATGACCGTTCCTGTTATCTATTCCGCCACGTTTACAGGGGTGTGTATGCTGGATATGTTCTTGTTTCCATATCCCATCAAAGGCTGACATGGACAACAAGATCTTTAAAGTGTGTATTTGACTTTCTGTTTGCATATACACGCCAAGGGGGTTCAGGAACTAGCAGGTCTGTGTATATGTTGAACTGAGAGATCGGAAAAATCTCCACCCTTTATTCACCAGGCGCCGTTACCGAGATTTGAACTTGATACCCTCAGATCAAAAGTCCAATGATTTGACCACTCAGCTACAACTACAACTACTACTGGAGTAGAGCAGAAAGCAATTTAATAATTATAATAATATTGTATTTGAGCTCTTTAGTGGGATTCTCTCTCTCATCTGTTGACCCCACCATTCTCCTATTTCTCTTTCATTATATTTGTATGCAGCATGTCTGAGTCAATAAGCATCTTTATATTCATCTGTGTGCATCTCTGGACCTATCCATAATGCTCGAAGGCCACAAGTTTCAATGTTTCTTCTGACAGTAAACTGTGATGAAAGTATTCAAACGAACTTTCTTTGTGAATATCGTTCAAAAAGTAGCATCAGCTCAGGTCGCACCTTTCCCCAGCTTGTCACAATCACACCACAATACACTGAAGACCATCACCACTTCATCCAGTGTCCACGAGCTCACTTCACACATTCCTTTTTGGCCTGTGACGTCCGCGCAGACTGTTGGCTTCAAGAGGGCGCTCGTGAGGACTCGTGCCTGGCTCCTTTGACGCCACTTCCCCCGTCGTATCAATGCACCAGCACGCTATACACCGTGCCTTACACACTGCTGTGTGATTTTAAGTTTGACTGCAGTGACGGGAGTGATGAAGACTTTTGTGTTTATCCACCTTGTGTGGGTGCAACGTTTCTGTGTGGTAATGGACAGGTTAGTATTAGATGTGTTATTGTGTGTGCATGAGTATGTGCATGTTATATTTCATCTGCAGTCACTGGAGGGGGGGTGGGGGGGGGGGGGGGGGGGAGAGGGATGAGAAGAAAAAAGTCAATGTAATTGTAACAGGACATCAACGTGTTTGAAACTTGCTCAAATATCAAAAGATTATACATACATTTTAAGACGTTGATCACAGACAGTTACGTATTGGAAAAAGAAGTTGTGAAAAATGTTTTTTTTATATGACAAAACCATACAGAGACCCCCCATCATTTGATATAAGTCAATATTAGACTCGTAAATGTCCTTATTAGTTATTACTGTTGCTTGTTATGTTGGTAAGTACATGTTTGTTTTTGTGTTTGTTATCATTGTCACCAAAAGAAACAATTACCTTACACAGGTGTGGACACGAATTCATGTTGTCTTCTCTTGATTTGAATGTTCTTGTTTAGGTTTAAAGAAATTGTCTTGTTTAGGTTAAAAAGAAATTGTTTTAGATATTGTTCAGCTGACAAGACAAACAAGGATGTGTCACTTTCTAGATGAGTTTTCGTAGAAGGGGTATCATTTATTTTACTTTTTATTTGGACAGCTGACATCACTTTCCCCAAAAGACTCATATGAATACCATTAGTACTTACTACTACTACTACTTCTACTGCTGTTGCTACAGAGCATAGTTAATTTTAGTTACCTGTTGGTTTGTGCTCTTAGTTATTTTCTTTTGTGCTTGGTTCTGGATTTTGTTAAGATGTCTTTCTCCAACACAGTATCACTTCTGCTACTACTATTACTACTACTGCTGCTGCTGCTGCTGCTCCTCCTCCTCCTCCTACTACTACTACTTTCTTTCTTTGACATAAGAACTGCATCAGCAGATGGATTCTCATAAGTATGATTGCAAACTATTAAAGGAACACACTAATTACTGCACACCTTCTACATAGCAGAAAACAGTTTGCAGCTACATATGCAGTATTAAAATGATTGTATCATTGACAATGCAATGTGACAAAAATGTAAAAAGAGTGATTATGTAACACAAATGATTAAATTTGTCACTTAATCACCATCCTAATTAATAATCATGTCAGTGCATACCTCAACATCGACGCTGTGATCGGGTCCCTCAATGCAACAATAAAGCAGACGAAGAAAACTGTGGATGTGAAATCCTAGAAAAATATAGAGAAACATCGGTTTTGCACCCTGCTGTCGTTCATTTCAGTGGAAATGGAACTTTCAGTCTGGTTCCAATGAAGAAACAAGACATTCTTAACAACACATGCCCAGAAACTCATTTTGCCTGTAATGGGGCACATTTTTATTGTATGCCTGTTTATGTACTTTGTAATGGTGTAAGAGACTGTCCAGGATTTGAAGATGAAACAGAGTGTGAGAAATATACGTGTCCAGGATTTTACAGGTGTCGTAAATCAAGAATGTGTGTACATCCACAACATTTGTGTGATGGTATTCCCCAGTGTCCACAGCAGGACGATGAAACACACTGTCAGTTTCACTGCCCATCACTCTGCACTTGCTATGGATTGGCCGCCTTCTGTCACCATCATTTTGAAATAGGAAATGTGACTGATCTTCGGTATCTGGACGCCAGCAATTCAGGTGCATCACCTTCAGTTTTGTTGAATAACACCATGCTAGTTTATCTCAGTCTTCAGAATTGTGGCCTCGTTAATCTCGACAACATTAGTTTTCCCAGTCTCCTATTTTTGGATTTAAGCCACAATAGTTTAGTCTTTGTTGAATGGCACGTCCTTAACAGTGTTCAGCAGTTGCGATCTTTGACTTTGGCTTGGAATCCACTGAATTTCGTTTACCACACAAATGAAAGTCTGTCATTTGGGTCTGTTAGAAAATTGGATATCTCTAATATATTCATGTATGAAATAGACGTTAGAATATTGAATATATTTCCACATCTTCAATATCTAAATCTTTCTAATAACGGATTATATTATGTTCAAGGATCATTCTCCTTGATTAGACTCAAAAGTATGGATATTCGAGGCAATCAAATTGAACTGTTTTCTCAAAATGTGTTCCATTCTTTAAACTTGCTTGAAATTGTGTATGCTGACAACTACAAACTGTGTTGCCCAGCTGTGTTGCCAGTGGGATTCAACCCCTTGAACTGTCATGCTCCTTCAGACGAAATTTCCTCCTGCAAGGCAATGCTGCGATCTGACCTGTACCGTGTAGTCCTGTCTGTCTTCGCCACTTTCACGTTGCTGGGCAATTTTATCAGTTTTATATTCCGAGCATTTGTGAACAGAACTGGTGCCACACAGAGCTATGGAGTCTTTGTTATCCATTTGTGTGTTTCTGACTTCCTGATGGGGCTTTACCTGTCTGTGATAGGCGTGGCAGACAGGATGTTCAAGGATACATTCCTGTGGAATGACGTCAGCTGGAGAAACAGCGTGGCATGTACTGTGGCTGGGTTTTTCTCTTTTGTATCCAGTGAAGTGTCAGCATTCACCATCTGTCTGATCACCTTGGATCGGTTTTTAGTTCTCCGCTTTCCATTCAGTTCTGTACACTTTGGACAATGGTCAGCTCACGTGGCTTGTGTGCTGGCCTGGTGCTCTGGGGTTGTAATGGCTTTCATTCCCTTGCTGCCCTTGGTGAACAATTGGCAGTTCTACCGACAGAAGAGTATTTGCATTCCTTTGCCCATCACTCGGAATGACTCCCCTGGATATACCTATTCCTTTGGTGTCATCGTCTGTCTGAACTTTGTCCTCTTCCTGCTCATTGCAGCAGGCCAGGCCTTCATCTATTGGTCTGTGCGTGTCAACAGTATGTCTGCAGGAAAGTCCAACAAAAAATCCACTGACTTCACTATTGCTCGTCGGTTGATTACTGTTGCAATTAGTGATTTCATTTGCTGGTTTCCCATAGGAATTTTAGGTCTGATGGCCTATAATGACATCCTCCTTCCTGGTGAAGTCAACGTGGCCATGGCCTTGTTGGTGATGCCATTGAACTCTGCAGTCAATCCCTTCCTCTACACATTAAACATTTTGCTGGAGAAAAGACGGCGGGCACGTGAACAACGTCTGGAGAAGCTATTGTTGATGAAGATCGAGGCCAAAGCAGCAGAAGTCAGCAGAGATAAAATGAAATGTAACTCTTCAAAATCAGAAACTTGTAAACTGGTTGATATGTGAATGGTTCCAGGACTTAAGTGCTGCCAAGATAACAATATGGACACTGATTGACATGCATTTTATCTCAGTCTTTTTAGCATATTAGGTAATTTTGGGCAAGAAGCCCAGCTGGGGTCAAACACACACGCCCAAAATATTGGAGATCATGTGACACAGTGAGCCAATGACACTTTTACCATTTCCGCTTGACAGCCGGGAAAACACAGAGGTCACTCAGAAGTGATCTATGTTTTCCACTTGCACTTGATTTCAGTTAAACCCATGGTGATGAAATTTCGATGCCATACTCTGTTTTTCATTCCAAACAAAAATCGATAATAGTTTTCTGTGAAAGGAATATGTCAGCTGCTGAATTATAGCACTGACACCGATTTGTCCCCTTTGCATCTTCCTGGAAATTCTATCATCTGTTGAAACTACTAAAACTCTTATTTCGGCTTTTTGTGCTGTCACAAACTGACTATTGTAATTCTCTTCTCACAGGCTGTCCACATAATCTTTACCAAATTCAAAAACTTCAAAAAATGCTGCTCGTCTAACTCTCAGAGCCCCACATACGGATCACATTTCTCCCCACCTCTGCACTCTACACTGGCTCCCCATTGAAGTGAGAATTAAATACATAGTCGCGTGTCTCTGCTATTTTGCTTTCCACTCCACAGGACCTACCTATTTTTCTGACGTTATCAGTGTTTACACTTCCCCAAGAAATCCCTGCTCTTCCTCTGACTGTTACCATTTGAAACTTTCTTGTGTCAGTACAAGAACCTGTGGTGAACGCTCTTTTCTCTTTCTTGCTCATATCTGGAACAATCTTCCTCATCATATCCGTGCATTTGATTCTATCTCTGCTTTTCACTCTTCACTAAAAAGTCATCTTAAAAAAAAACCCACAACAAAACAAATCAATATATAAACACTCTCAACTTCCTTCATCTCCAATACCATCCATGTCAGCTCACTTTGGATGCATGAAGAATGAGAAATGGAGAGGGGGGAGGGAGAATTTTGAGAAAGAGTGGTCATGAATTATCTATGTCATTTGTAATATTTTTTTTCATGTTAAACGCCCTGAGCTCTAGAGAGAAAGGTTGCTATATAAATGTACATTATTATTATTATTATTATTAGTGTTGTTGTTATATTATCTTTGTATCTTCCAACTGGAGCAAGACGCCTACCAATAAGCCTTTTGCCCCTTCATTGGGCGTTTTGCACCCTGTGGTTTGGAAAAGATAGTGAGCTTTATGCTTCTTCCTGACTTCTTCAAGTGTTTTGCTTGACAATTTTTAAGCAGCATTGCTGTACTGAAATATTCAGTTTTTACAGACCATAGACCGATATGAACAAAGGGGTAGAAAATAGCAACCACCGTGTATTCGATGTGATTTGATATTCAAGTATGCACTTACAATTTTTTTGATTGCTGGAGGTATTTTAGAGTTATGCTTTCAGGATCTTTAGGCATTTCGTAATATAAATTCCTAATCCGATGAGTTTGAGCAGAGCAACCGGACCTTGATCTTGACCATGGAGGGAATCAGAAGGGGAATATATATATTTTTTTACGCAAGGATGTGTATCTTGGGCATACAATCCCCCCCCCCCCCCCCCAAAAAAAAAAAAGAAAAAAAAGCAAAAAAAGCCAACAACAAACAAAAAAACATGTCTATCTTTTCGCATTGATCATACTGGACACAGAATGGAATCACTACTGGTATCCAAAAGACAGATATACTGTTCAAAGGTGGTTTATTGCACCGTAAAAGGCAAAGTGCATTCACACTTGCATGCGTGTGCGTGAGAGAGAAGGGTGAGCTGTCCTTTCCCATAACCACATGTAGTATCTGGGGCTTTGTTCATGACAGATCACCTCTCGAAAACCTGACATTCAAAATACCAGTGGGTTTCCAAGTAGAGTAAGCGGCCATCATAACCATTGTTCATGACACATCACCTCTCCAAAAGCTGACATTCAAAATACAGAATAAGCGGCGACCATAACACAACACCATACAAAGCAAACCTTCTCCAGAAACAGGCACAGACGGCTTACTGAGGCCTTTCATACCTTCTAGAGTATAGGCCGTCAACAACAGACCTCCGCAATCTCTGATCCTAACTGTATCTTTCCCTCTGCCAGGCTCCAAGTTTGACCCTGGAGATGTCTTCATCAACTGTTTCTCACTCAGCCTTTTTTTCTCTTCCTTTAGTGGTTCCATGTCACAGTCTGTCTGGTGATGTTTGACGTTGATTTTGGTTGTGTTTGCCTGATCCATCTTAAGATTCTTCTTTCAGTTCCTTTCTGCTGACAGTTGTCTTCTTCCATAGGTCGATGTTGCTGATCTTGTGTGGCCAGTGGATCTGGAGGATTCTTCTCAGACAGCTGTTGATGAATATCGGCAATTTGTTGATTGTAGTCGTTTTCATCCTCCATCACTCAATACCACACAACAGCACTTACTTAACGTTAGCATCGAAAAACCGAATTTTAGTTTATTTTACGGCAGTCTGGAGTTCCAGATGTTCATAAGCTGTATTAACCATGCCTTAAGGCTGCTCTGACTTAGACAGTCCTTGCTTTGACATCAGCATCTGTGTCACCCAGCTTTTCATTGGTGCTTCCAAAGTAAGTGAATGATTCCAATTTATTCAGCCCCATTTACATACCCCATCTCAAGCTTCCCTGTTCTCACGCCATCCACCCGCATCACCTCCTCAGGTACCCGCATCACCGCCTCAGGCACCCGCATTACCGCCTCAGGCACCCGCATTACTACCTCAGGCACCCGCATCACTGCCTCAGGCATTACTGCCCCAGGCACCCGCATTACCGCCTCAGGCACCCGCATTACTACCTCAGGCACCCGCATTACTACCTCAGGCACCCGCATCACTGCCTCAGGCATTACTGCCCCAGGCACCCGCATTACCGCCCCAGGCACCCGCATTACCGCCTCAGGCACCCGCATTACTGCCTCAGGCACCCACATCACTGCTTCAGGCACCCGCATCACTGCATCAGGCACCCACATTACTGCCTCAGGCACCCGCATCACTGCATCAGGCACCCGCATTACTGCCTCAGGCACCCGGCACCCACATTACTGCCTCAGGCACCCGCATCACTGTCTCAGGCACCCGGCACCCGTATTACTGCCTCAGGCACCCGCATCACTGCCTCAGGCACCCGCATCACTGCCTCAGGCACCCGGCACCCGTATTACTGCATCAGGCACCCGCATTACTGCCTCAGGCACCCACATTACTGCCTCAGGCACCCGGCACCAACGTTACTGCCTCAGGCACCCGCATCACTGCCTCAGGCACCCGGCACCCGTATTACTGCCTCAGGCACCCGCATTACTGCCTCAGGCACCCACATTACTACCTCAGGCACCCGCATCACTGCCTCAGGCACCCACATTACTGCCTCAGGCACCCGGCACCCGTATTACTGCCTCAGGCACCCACATTACTGCCTCAGGCACCCGGCACCCGTATTACTGCCTCAGGCACCCGCATCACTGCCTCAGGCACCCACATTACTGCCTCAGGCACCCGCATCACTGCCTCAGGCACCCACATTACTGCCTCAGGCACCCGGCACCCGTATTACTGCCTCAGGCACCCACATTACTGCCTCAGGCACCCGGCACCCGCATCACCGCCTCATTCCCCACCAGGCATGGGCAGGGCGCCTGGTACAACAACGCATGCTGTGGCGTGCTGCTTTCCAGTGGAGGCGTGAGGACCTTCCCAGAAATCGGGACTTTCACACCCTGGTGGGAACCAGGTCCACAGTCAGCATTTCTCAACCAGATTTATCCCCTGGACAACTCTTTGAGTTGTTTCTAGGTGATGACGTCGTTGACCACATTGATGACCAGACCAATCTCTATGCCTCAAGAAATAAGGGAAAGCACGCATTTGTAACTACAAGGGACGTGTTCGGCAAGTTTGTGACCATTCTGCTGATATCTGTGTACAGTCAGCTTCCATGGAGAAACACAGACGTGCACAACAGGAACCGTTTCAACGACTACATGCGTTACCTTCACCTTGCTGACAACAACCAACTTGATCACACAGACAAGCTCAGCAAGGTACAGACTTTTATATCCATGATCAACGAACGGTGTCTGTTGTTCTTCCCCCTGCAGCAAGATCTTTCGATCGACGAGAGCATGGTCCCATACTGCGGCCATCATTCCTTCAATCAGTTCATTCGAGGGAAACCAATCAGATTTGATTACAAACTGTGGACTCTGGCAGATCCTCTTGGCTACATTGTTCAGTTTGAACCCTACACTGGGGCTCGTGAGCGACATGCCTATGGGTGTCTAGGTCTTAGTGGAACTGTGGTCACAGACCTCATCTCAGAACTTCTGAACCTTCCCTTTCACCTGATCTTCGACAACTACTTCACTTCTCTTCACCTGATCGGTGAGGTGGCTGCTGTGGGGATCGGGGCTTCAGAAACTATCAGAAGGAACAGACTGGAACAGTGCCCACTGCAAGAATATTAGCAGTTTGGCAGACAAGAGGAAGGTTCACATGATGTTTATCACGACAGACACAGCAACCTGATGGTTCTGCAGTGGAATGACAACAGTGTTCCAGCTCATCCACTGGCTCGTGTCACGAGGTCAGTTCATGCACATCGACCATCCCAACACGACCCGTGTCTACAAGGCTACGATGGGTGGATTTGACAGAGCTGACCAGTGCATCAATGCTTACAGGATTTCCATGCACACCAGGAAATGGTGGTGATCGTTCTTTGCGCAGTGCCTGGAAATCGCCATGCAGAACTCCTGGCTTCTCTACAGAAGAACACCAGCTCTCAACGCAGAGCCTCTTGACCTCCATGGCTTTCGACGTTTTCTTGTGAAGGTCTACCTGCTGCGTCTTACTGCCGTAGACATCCGTGCTCCACAGCCTGCAGTGCAGCAGGCAGCAGATGGAAGTACTTTTTTTCGCACAATAATATCCACCGTTTCTGTTACATTACTGCTCCCACGCCGCTCATTCCGAATCTTCCATAAACAGACACAATCGGGTTTGTTGCAATTCCGCTCGCAGATTGAGGATTTCTTCTCGCTCAAGCTAAAAGAAACGGGAGACAGCAATGAAAGAACGGAGCCACTACCAGCAGAGAGCGCCATGGGTGATACCTGATATCATCGGTGTTCTCTCAGTGTCTTCCCCCACCACGACCCCAGCTATGCCTTACGGACTTTATGATTGAATGAACAACGATTTTTGATTTGATGTTACCACTTGAATGGCTAACGAAATTAGCATCGGAACTTTGAACGTAAGAGGGCTCCGAAATAAGCTAAAGAGAACGGCCTTGTTCAAATACTTGAGAGAAAGGAAACTAGATATCATCTGCCTACAAGAGACATATATTACAGAAGATTTAGCTTCCCAAATTAAAAGAGAGTGGCATGGAGATATTTTTCACAGTGTCGGAACAACAAAAAGTAGTAGTCTCCTTACTCTTGTAAGTAAAAAGCTACATTATGATAATATGTACTAAATACCATGGCGGAGAAAATAACCTTTATTACACAGCTCAGAGCAGTGCTACAGGATATTGAATCAGATCATATTTGGGTAAACGGTGATTTCAACATTGCTATGAACGAAATTGATAATATATCCGGATTTCAACATGCTGAAAGAGAAATTCAGTCGCTCACGGAATGGTAGCCAGTTTAGACCTGCATGATGCATGGCGATCCTAACATCCAGACACAGTGGCTTACACGTGGTCACGACCCAACCCTTTCACTGCCAGAAGAATAGATTATATTTTTTGTGATGCCATTGCTAAGAGGCGATTATTGAAACGTTCCCACAATCAGACCATAGACTTGTTACAGTCACCGTAAAGCTAAAATAATTTCTAAAGAGGAACGGGGTACTGGAAATTCAACTCAACATTTTTGAATGATAAAGACTTCACAGATCAGATAAATAATACAATTGATGAACATTTCAATGAACATTATAACAGCGATCCAAAAACCGCATGGGAAATGAGAAAGTTAGAATAAAGTCTTCTGCATACAGTATGCTGGCAGCAAACGCAAGGAAAAAACAAACCCAATGAAAAGTTAAAGCAACTAACAGAACTAGAAATCACTCTAAGTGGGGATCCACAAAATAAAATGACACAACAGCGAATTCAGCAAAAGAAAAAAGAGATTGAAATGCGGGAAATTTATCGAGCAAGGGGAGCCCAAGTTAGGTCACGAATGAAATGGATTGAGGAAGGAGAAAACAATACAAAATACTTCCTTAATATGGAAAGAAACCGGGGAACAACAAATATAATACCGTCACTGAAACTTGATAATCGAACTACGGAAAATCCTTCAGAAATTCTAAACGAATTAAAATTTTTTACCAAAACCTATACAAAGAAAAGAAGGGTAGATCGCAAAACCGAAGTACGACACAACATTTCCCCCAGAACGAGTCATTTCCAACTCTTTCCCATGAGGAACGAAAACTGTGCGATATAGATTTGTCTGTAGAGGTATTTACACAGGCCCTCCAGACTCTAAATAAAAGACTCTGCCTACACTTTTGGGAAAGACTAAAAATGCCTTACTTCAATTGCATCATTTCATCGTTCCAAAAAATTAATGGATGACTAGTCACCATATTCGTTAAAGAAGGGCGTGATTACACTATTACATAAAGGTCAAAATTTGGACAAGAATAACTAAAGTAATTATACACCGATTACATTGACGAACACAGATTATAACATTTACACAAAAGCTCTCGCCAGACGTCTGAAAAAGGTAATGGTGGTTTGTCCGTCGGGATCGACGAGGACCATCTAGTCATCCTGGGGGTGGGTGGGTTGGGCTCTGTAGGTGAGCAGATGACTGGTCAGGCCAATCCGCGCCCGGAAGTCTCTGACGCAGTGTGGACAGGAGATGGTGGTGGCTGTCGGGGACTTGCTAGCACTGCTTTTCCTGGCCTGTCTGCGTTGCTCTGCTGCAGCGATCCTGTTGGCCTCACAGGATTTGGCGCCTTTGTGGACATTTGAACGGCACTTTGGTCTGTCCATTGCATTTATCTCCCATGTGTCGTGGCTGATGTTGAAGACCTTCAGAGAAGCTTTCAGAGTGTCTCTGAAGCGCTTCTTTTGGCCTCCATGAGAGCGCTTGCCATGTTGGAGTTCGCCGTACAGCAGTTTCTTGGGGAGCCCGTGGTCTGGCATGCGAACTACATGGCCTGCCCAGCGCAGCTGGGCCTGCACCAAGATAGTGTAGATGCTGGGCAAGTTTGCACGAGTGAGCACCTCTGTGTCAGGGATCTTCTCTTGCCATTTTATGCCGAGAAGTTTTCTGAGGCTGGTGGTGTGGAAGTGGTTCAGCTTTTTGGCGTGGCGTTTGTAGACCTGACGATTTCCTTTGCGCTTGTACAGGTGTATGATGGAAGCGTCTTTGAAGTCCTGTGGAACTGCCTCATGCTGCCAGATGAGCTGGAATAGCTGATGAAGCTTCTCAGTCAGCGCCACCTTCTTTGTAGACCTCAGCTGGAATGGAGTCTGAGCCAGGGGCTTTGCCACTGGATAGCAGACGGATAGCTTTCTGGGTCTCCTCTAAAGTTGGAATGGCATCCAACGACTCACTGACTGGTACCTGGGGGAGTTGGTCAATGGCTTCATCATTGATGGTGGAAGGGCGGTTCAATACGCTGTCAAAGTGTTCAGCCCATCTCTCAAGGATCCCGTCCTTGTCAGTGATTAGGTTAGAACCATCAGCACTGAGGAGTGGAGTAGATCTGGAGGTGGTGGGACCATAGACTTCTTTCAGGCCGTTATAGAAGTTATTCATGTCGTTCCTGTCTGCAAAGCCCTGGATCTCATCAGCTTTTTTGCTCAGCCAGGAATCCTGCATCTGCCGCAGCTTCAGCTGGATGGTGCTGCGTGTGCTCTTCAGTATGTCTTTCTTTGACTGTGACTTGGGATCTTCAATGTGGGCTCTGTAGGCTTGGTGTTTGTCTTCCAGCAGCTGCTTGATCTCAGTGCAGTTCTCATCAAACTAGTCTTTGTGCCCCAGGCACTCCATGGCAGTGTTGTACACCGTCTCATGCTTGAGTAGGGTCCCCGTCAGCCGCGGTATGCTGACTAGGGTGGTGTGGAGCAGGCAGTGTTTAGGGCACCTTTTCTAGCCCCTTCCTCATGCCATGGAGGTGAGCAGTGCTGTCCTGAAGAGGGCTGCTCAGTCGCTCAGTGGGCTGCCGATCTCCACCGCTGCTCCAGTCGGTGAAAAACGACCCTATGGCCTGAGCCGCCTGTGGGCAGGTCCGCGGCTACGACTGCCAGTGAACCCACACCTGCCGCTTCGTCGCTCGCCTGTCGCCACAGGGCTTAGGGAAAATGATGGTATGGGATGAAGGATGACTGATGACTTGCGCGATGACTTTGTTTATAGTGTGGAGGAGTTGCGCACCGTCGACCTCACTCTCTTGTCCGTGACCGTCTGTATCCAGTGGCAAGATGAGGTCAAGACGACTGGTGATGGAAACGGATGCAGCGGATGACCAGGATGCCCTATGTGCCTCATCCTTCCCTCAGCACTTCACAGTGCTCTGCTGCAACCGCCTTCCTCTCCGTTGAACCATGAAGGTTTCTTCCGCAGAGTCCGCCGGATCCAGTCTTCACATGCTTGGGTAGACAAGCCCTAACTCACCGAGGGTTTGAGACCCGTCGGCTACCCTCACCTAGTTTAGCCAGCCTGTCAAAGTCGTTGCCCGGGAGTTGGGCGCTGCCGCATGCTAGCAGCTTCTAGGACCCATAGGTGAGAGCTGGGTGCTGGTGGGGACCAACAGAGGACGAACCACTCCCGGAAGAGCGTGACAAGCCCCTCCTCTAGAGGTACTACCCTTCCCGTGCACCCGCTAACCCCCACTAATGACGTACGAACAGATAAAAGACATGGTTGGTTCTCACGCTGGCCTTCTGTTGAAGTACAATGCCCTGGTCAATGCTATACCAAATGCGTGAAAAGCCGAAATGGACAGAGACCCTACACAATACACAGTTGGACACGAAATCAACACAGACAGAGGGTTCTTGAGTACATTACATAACAAAACGATCAGAGAAATAATTAACAAAAAAAACAAAACCATGACATATGCGCAAGTCAGGTCTGGAAACGAAAGCTAGATATAAATATAAACGATTACTTTACCACAGCTCGTGACTGTACCAAAGAATCAAGACTAAGGCTGCTTCATTTTAAGTTAATTCATAACATTTGCCTAACCAACATTATGTTGCATAAAATGGGGGTAACAAATTAAAACAAATGCATGTGGTGTCAAGAGGTTGACTTCATTGAACACTCCTTATATCACTGTGAGAAATTGTCATCTTTTTGGAAAATTGTACAACAATATATCTTGAAACATTTTGAGCAGCACATCAATATTAGTCAAAAAGTCGCTCTTTTTGGACTTCCCAGCTCCTTTAAACTGAAAACAAATCTGAGAAACCAAATTAATCATGTCTTATTAATAGCACGACAAACAATCTCCAAGTTCAAATATGGAAAACACTTAGAACTAATATTTGATACTGAGATAAACATGAGAGCGAACACCAGGGATTGATTTTAAGAAAGCATTGTAAAATATTGAAATATTGAGAAAATTACAACCGAGGAAATGAAAGAAAGAGGGAGAAAGAGAGAGATAGAGAGAGAGGCGTATGCTACATGCTTTGCATGTCAGCAAGAGATGCCTATGTGACTGTTGTGTTCATGTTCTGTATATATATATATATATATATATATATATATATATATATATATAGAGAGAGAGAGAGAGAGAGAGAGAGAGAGAGAGATGTATCTAAGGAAATAAAGTAGATTTAGGGACAAAAAGGAAAACAAATGCTGATGAACAAAAAAATAGGATATCACACACACACACACACACACACACACACACACACACACACAGAGGCTCGCACGCGCGCGCGCACTCACGCACGCACTCACCCCACACAGTCACACGCACGACTTTACACGTGCATGCTCATTCACATACTAATGGCAATACATGAACGACCAGACACCCTCCTTGGCCTGCCAGCAAACGTGAAGAAAACAAAGAAGAGGAGATGGACGGGAGAATGCAGTACGAAAGAAAGAGGACACCGGGCAACAACCAGTGGAAGAACCAGAGGAAGAAGATGAAATGTATCAGCAGGATGGAAGGAGAAGCCCAAGACAACAACAACCAAACAAGCTGCAGTTCTGAAGATGAAGTCAGAGGATAAAAGGCGACGAACCCGAAGGGCAAGAGACAATGACAGAAAACACGAGGAGAAAACCCACAGACATACAGAAACACACAATAGCAAACAGCCAACTCTGAACCATTAATAGACGAGAATGGACATAACCAAATACAAGGTACATCACAGACACAACACAATAAGGATGGTCTCATTATAGACCAGTCATTCCTGATGACGAAACTGTCTGATTTCCCTTAAAAAAAATCTACTCCGGATTCGACAAACTGTTGTCTACTTCAGGTGTCCACTTCCCCTTTCATAGTCCAAGAGAATGAAGTCAGACGCCACTTCAGTCGTCTGAAAATGAGAAAAGCCGCTGGCCCTGACAACATCTCACCAGGCCTTTTGAGTAAGTGTACAGTCCACCTATCTAGTGTCTTCACTAACATATTTAACATGTCCCTTCACTCTTGTGTGGTGCCACACTGTTTTAAGAAAACAACAGTCATTCCTGTTCCGAAAAAAAGCACAGCCTAGTTGTCTTAATTATTATCGTCCCGAAGCCTTAACATCAGTCGTAATGAAAACATTTGAACGTTTGATTCTACAATTCCTAAAAACCTGCATTCCTCCATCTTTTGATCCCTTTCAGTTCGCCTATAGAGCTAACAGATCAGTTGAAGATGCCATCAGCATAGGTCTCTACCAAGTCCTCAGACATCTGGAAAATGCTAACAGCTATGCCAGGATCCTTTTCATTGACTGCAGTTCTGCGTTCAAAACAAATAGTACCACCAAAACTGTATTTCAGACTGAAAGACCTCTCGCTGCCTGAATCAATTTTGCATGGATCCTAAATTTTCTAAGATGCAGACCGCAAGTTGTTAAAGTTGGCGAACTCACCTCCTCCACAAGCATTCTCAACATAGGCACCCCACAGGGTGAGTTGTTGTCACGATTCGCCTAGCAGGCTTGACATGCACGCTTCGTTCCTTTTTTTACTTATTCGTCTTTTAATTAACCAAGTTCTTTTTTATTGTGAATGGTGTCAATTTCTCTGCCATGACCTGGACAACACCGTGGTATCTTTTTCTTCGACGTTTGGCCATGGATAACAGAAATACGTTAGAATTTATTGTCTTCTCTGTGTCATGGCAAGATCGCCAACCACTGTGAGTTATCTCTTCGCACGGCCTGCCAGTGTTAATTCGTCGTTTTGTCAGTTTTCGTGCACTCATCCAGCACAAGTGCACCCACATGACACCAACAACAAGCACGGTGTTTATTCCGTGGCTTTCTCTCGTACACGGCTCCCCAGTTTCTTCCTCCCTGCCATCATGGCCGTGTGCTTTCTGCACCACACTGTGCCGGCGCCTTCAGGGACTAGGGATTCATTCCCGCTGCCTGCCCTGTGTCAGGAAGCCTGCCACGAAGAAGCGTCCTTACAAAGGAGGTCGTGGGAAGCAGGGCAGGAAGATTTCTGTTTGGATATTCAGCCGTACCCCGCCCACCGACAGTAAGTCTGTTCTATCCCTCTCACTCAGTCATTCTCCATCTCTCTCACTCAGTCATTCTCCATCCCTCTCACTCAATCATTCTCCATCTCTCTCACTCAATCATTCTCGGAAATGTAACCTTTCTAATCTGATCAAGATCGACACCACTATTTCCGCCTAAAAACATTCCGATTCTTTTAAAATAATGTATCTTAACACCCAGTCGTGCAGAAACAAAACAGATGGGAGTGTGTGACTTGATCATCGAGGGAAACTATGATCTTGTGTTTTTAACCGAGACATGGCTTAGACCTACACACACACACACACACACACACACACACACACGAAGGGAATACAATGTGAGGAGGCATGTTTGGAGGACCGTGGCAGAATGGATAAAGACGATCCTCTCAGACAAGCTGTGTCTGTATGCTGTTTACCTCGTCTGTGTAGTGCTCTGTATCTGTCTGCTGTTTTCCTCGTCTGTGTAGTGCTGTGTCTGTGTGTAGTTTTCCTTGTCTGTATTGTCTGTGTGATGGTCTGTGTCTGTGTGCAGTTTTCCTCATCTGTGTAGTGCTCTGTGTCTGTGTGTAGTTTTCCTTGTCTGTATTGTCTGTGTGATGGTCTGTGTCTGTGTGCAGTTTTCCTTGTTTGTATTGTCTGTGTAGTGCTCTGTGTCTGTGTGCAGTTTATTTTGTCAGTATTGTCTCTATAGTGCTCTAGTGCTTTTCCTTGTCAGTATTGTCTCTATAGTGCTCTAGTGCTTTTCCTTGTCAGTATTGTCTCTATAGTGCTCTAGTGCTTTTCCTTGTCAGTATTGTCTCTATAGTGCTCTGTGTCTGTACAGATTTCCTTGTCTGTATTGTCTCTGTAGTGCTCTGTGTCTGTACAGATTTCCTTGTCTGTATTGTCTCTGTATTGCTCTGTGTCTGTACAGATTTCCTTGACTGTATTGTCTCTATAGTGCTCTGTGTCTGTACAGATTTCCTTGTCAGTATTGTCTCTATAGTGCTCTGTGTCTGTACAGATTTCCTTGTCTGTATTGTCTCTGTAGTGCTCTGTGTCTGTACAGATTTCCTTGTCTGTATTGTCTCTGTAGTGCCCTTTTTGCAGTTTTCCTCCTCGACGCTTTGGTTACGCCATCAGTTTGCGCAATATTTAGAAACCACGGCGTCACAAGTCAGAGGAGATACATGTAGGGCGGTGCGAGTATCATATTATGTATCTGGGAAGTGTTAAAAACCAAACGGGTGTTAAAATCACGCCGGTATGTGTGTCACTCTGCCAGTTCAAGTCCAAGGAAAAAGATGTGATTTTTCTGTGTATTTGACTGATATATTTTGTCATCGCATTATTGTTTATTACTGAATGACTGTTGAATTATTGAGAGGGTTCAAAACTTGTATACCACCGGGCAAAACATCAAATAAGGAACTGTAGTTGTCATCTAAGTACGACCTTCTACGGAATGACACCTAGATACACCCCAACCCTCTCTGAGAGGAGACAACCTGACTAAAATCCCCAATCCCACGGCTTTCATACAGTACCAAGGGGATGAATGGCTGTTGGGTTAAACAGTCTCTAACTGTATGCAGTCTGGCCGTAGGGCGACACAGTGACCAAATATTCTCCCTCACCACATAGAACACCCTTCTATGGATACTATCAAAACACTGTCTCGCGTGCACCGTGGGGATCAGCTGCATTGCACGAGAAATAAATGCAGATCCCCAAAACCCCAAAACAGGTGTGGCAAGAGAGGTGGGACAAGATCAGGCTTTGGGGGCAGAATGACAAAAGCAGAGCGGCTGTCAAAGAAATTCTTTAGGATTGGCACTTGGCATTGCTCTAGCGCGAGAATTAGAATCTCAACAATTGAAAAATTAGCCTGAGATTTTGTTATTTTCTGTCTCCAAGAGACCAGGTTAAGTGCAGAGAGACCAATAAATTGAGATTTTCAGTCTTTCAAAGGCATGAAGGAAGAGGAGTAGCAATCATACTAAACAAAAATCTAAAAAAACCAAGGTAACCACCATAAATGTAGAGAAATGCTGTAGCAACTCATGTGAACTACTAAGTGTGTGTCTTGAAAAGGGGAACGGATCGAGCCTACCTCAATAACGGATACCAGATACCTCCTTTGAAAGCCTTCATGGATGACACAACAGTCCTTTCAACAAAAGAGGATGACACTCGTCAAATATTCAAGCGGCTGAAGGAGCTAGTTGCCTCAGCCAGGAGGAACTTCAAACCAAAGAAATCACGGAGCCTCTCACTGCGTAAAGGAAAGGTAGCTGAAACGGTCACATTCACTGTAGCCAACCTAGCCATTCCAACGGTGTCAGATGAACCAGTCAAGAGCCTTGGAAGATGGTATGATGAGTCCCTGAAAGACACAAAAAGAGGAAAGGAAACCAAGCAGACATCAGAAGATAGCCTGCATATCATAGACCAGTGTGGCCTTCCTGACAAATACAAAGTGTGGTGCTTACAGTCCATGCTGATACCAAAGCTCCTGTGGCCTCTCCTGATATATGGTATCAGCTGTAACACAGTGGAGTTGACTGAGGCAAAGATCAACAAGTACACACGCAAATGGCTCGGCGTCCCACCTGTTCTCACTGACGTGGCACTCTACTGTCGCCAAACAAAGCTGAGGCTACCACTGAAGTCCCTTGTTGAAGAATACTAGGTAGGGAAGGCAAGACTTCGCAGCATACTTGAAGACTCGGGTGAAGACGGCCAGACAATGGAACGTCAGGGAGGCAGGCAGTGCAGCTAAAGAAAGCCCTAAGACGAAGGAAATAATAGGACACACACAATTCAACAGACATGGCCTGGGATATGACAAAGATGGAATGGTGGTCCAAGTCAAGGGGGAAAAGCAAAAAGATACATGATCATACAGGAGATCAGAAAGGAAGAGGATGACAAAAGAGCCCAGAAGGCAGTCCAGTAAGGCCAGCAGGGGCAGTGGACAACATGGGAAAATGCACTCCAAAGGAGCCTCAGCTGGAGCGACATGTAAAACATGGCTCCACTGAGGATCAGCTTCATCCTGAGATCTGTGTACGACCTCCTTCTCTCACATACAAACTTGGTGAAATGGGGGAAGGCAGATGACCCAGCGTGCCCACTCTGCCATGGCAAACAAACAGTGGAATATGTAAAGTCTGGCCAGGAACAGCATCCAAAGTTTCCAAAGCATGGAAACGTGGGCTCCTTGATGGTGCCGAAGATTGGGAATGCACAGTTGACCTACCAGAGGGGAAGAAACACCCGGAAATCATCAGCAGGGAACGGCATGGGACCTGACATAGTACTCCACTCCAAGGCAACAAAACAAGTGATTCTGACTGAGCTCACTGTGCAGTACGAAAGCAGAATGGAGGAAGCCCACATCTACAAGACCGAGAAGTATGCTAGTCTGGCCAGCAGCCTGAGAGAATCTGGCTTCCAAGCCAAAGTCCTCGCAATAGAAATTGGTGCAAGAGTAGGCACATCTGCCTACAGCCTCATGAAACAGCGTCGATTTCTGGCGGAGAGAGGACACGGGCTCTCAAGGCAATGGCAGAAGCAGCAGAAAAGAGTTTCAGCTGGATCTGGTCGAGGAGGAATTAAATTAAAATTCCCGACTCAAACTAGGCGTACGATGGCTCAGTGGTTAAAACGTCTGCCAGAAAAGGTGACTCAGTCCAAAAGTGGCGACCACCCTGGAGTGCGGGTTCGAACCTGCTGAGGACCGTGAAAAAATAAGAAAAGGCGGCAATACAAGGGAATCCAGGAGTCATGACCTGGGTGCGGCCCGGCCCCCTTAGAGTGTAAGGAGTTAAGGGCTGAAACACTTGACTGATGGGGGCTTCTTCTCTGAAGACCTTGTACTGTTCAGCTCTCCCTTGAGTTTGTTATCACTGCACCTTCTAAACTTTCCATGGGACTGCCACAAGCGTCTCCACTCTCTCCTGTCCACTACAACGTCTACACGAAAAGCCTTGCAGACTTACTGAAAGAACAATGGCGTAGTTTGGGTGCTTACTCTTGCGGATGATGGCCCATCTTCAAAATTTCTTAAGATGCTCAAAAAAGAACTTCAGCCGTCCAGAAACAAATGAACAAAGTCGCTCAGTGGTACAAGGACACAGGATCTTCCATCAATCCATTGAAAGCCCAAACGTTGCTGTGCACCTTCAACAACAAAACTGCGACCAAATCACCACCACCTGTGTCATTCGACGGAATTCAGATCGAGAAAACCGAATGCCTGCGCTACCTAGGATTACAGTTCGACAGGATGCTGACCTTCAGAAAAGATACTGCAAGCACTGTTCTCAAATGCAAAAGAGGGTCTTTCAATCTTAAAGCCAATGGCAACCAAAGGCATCGAACAACGTCACCTTTTCCTGCTATACCAGTCACTCGTTCTCTGTGTGATCGACTACAGACTTGGGCTAACAACACCGTCTCAAATCAGCCTTCTTATATTAGAAAGAGTTCACAATGGAGCTATGAGGCTGAACCTTGGAACAACAAATGGAAACCATGCGATACCTGCTTGACCTTCCTTCAGTGTAGGCCAGAAACAAGTTAGAACAGGTTAAGACCTATTTCAGAGCATTAGAAAGCCCTCAAAACGAAACGAATGGGAGGTAAACCCCCGAGAGCCTCAACCATCTATTCAACACAGCCATTTCACCCACTCTAGGAAGACATTGTCGGGAATGGCCAGAGGGCAAACCTGATGCAGAAGTGAAGCTTCTCAGAGAAGAAAACAGTAAAGAAGAGGACATAATAAAATGCACAGATGGCTCAGTCACCAAAGACCATTCCAGTCGGGGATTCACTGCGAAACAAATTGGAAAAACAATTAGGGAAGAGAATGCTGCCTACAAAGTCACAACCTCCAGCCTAACGATGGAAGTAAGCTGTGACACATGCTCTCCAGTGGCTATCATCCATCCATATGCCTGGAAACGAACATGTTATGATTCTAACGGACTCAATGAACCTCATACAGAAAATTGAAAGTGGAATAGGAAGCAGAGAGTGGCATGGTGCAATGCGCAACTTTCAGATTCAAAAACTTACATGGTCATACTGCCCGGGACATGCAGATGTTAAGGGAAATGAGCGAGCTGACAGACTTGCTGGTAACGCAACAACGAGCGGCCTACATCTAGGAAAATCGGAAATCCTCAGAAAAGTCAAAGAATATCAGAAAGAACAGGTACAAGGCCATCACACCATCGACCGCCTCAAAGAAAGAAGGACAGAGAGAGGGAGCGGCCGTAAGTCTAGCATGAAAGGTAGAGCACGATGCTTTACAAATCAAACAAATATCGGCATCATTTCCAAACCAGCATTGAGTAAATTTCTTCAAAACGGAACAGAGTCTCTGTGGGATTTTCCAAATACAACAGACTGAGCAACACGCTAGACGCCACGTTCCTGGCATCAAAGATTTTTTTCCCACCCCTCTTGTGGTCAATCAGTGGCAGCCTTTGTGTGTGTGTGTGTGTGTGTGTGTGTGTGTGTGTGTAGAAGATGAGGTGTATGTATGCATGTCTGTATTGTGGGAGCAACGGAATATTGGAACGTGTGTGTGTGTGTGTGTGTGTGTGTGTGTGTGTGTGTGTGTGTGTTACATTTATTTGCTTATTTGTTTATTTGTTATTATCATTTAAAAAAAATTCTATTTCATCAGTTTGTTTTGTTTAGTAGTAGTAGTAGTAGTAGTAGTAGTAGTAGTAGTAGTAGTATCTTTTTCCTCCTTTTTCATATATGAATATTTATTTACTTCTTTTTTTTTCTTTTTTTTTTCTCCAGGCCTGATTAAAAGCGATGGGTTACGCTGCTAGTCAGGCATCTGCTTGGCAGATGTGGTGTAGCGTATATAGATTTGTCCGAACGCAGTGGCGCCTGCTTGAGTACTGATACTGATTCTGATACTGATTCTGATTCTGATACTGATACGGATACGGATTCTGATACTGATACTAATACTCTGCCAGTAAAGTGTCCGTGCAGGACTGGGTTTGATTCTGCCAGTAAAGTGTCCATGCGGGACTGGGTTTGATTCTGCCAGTAAAATGTCCGTGCGGGACTGGGTTTGATTCTGTCAGTAAAATGTCCATGCGGGACTGGGTTTGATTCTGCCAGTAAAGTGTCCGTGCGGGACTGGGTTTGATTCTGCCAGTAAAGTGTCCGTGCGGGACTGGGTTTGATTCTGCCAGTAAAGTGTCCATGCGGGACTGGGTTTGATTCTGTCAGTAAAATGTCCATGCGGGACTGGGTTTGATTCTGCCAGTAAAGTGCGGGACTGGGTTTGATTCTGTCAGTAAAATGTCCATGCGGGACTGGGTTTGATTCTGCCAGTAAAGTGCGGGACTGGGTTTGATTCTGCCAGTAAAGTGTCCATGCGGGACTGGGTTTGATTCTGCCAGTAAAGTGTCCATGCGGGACTGGGTTTGATTCTGCCAGTAAAGTGTCCATGCGGGACTGGGTTTGATTCTGCCAGTAAAGTGTCCGTGCGGGATTGGGTTTGATTCCCGTTCTTGTCCTTTCTCCCTAGTTTGACAGAGAGCGTCCAGTCAGTCTCTGTCTGTGTGTCTGTCTCTCTCTGCCTCTGTCTCTCTCTCCCTCCTTGTGTCTCTCTCTGTACGTGTAACAGAAAGTCATAGAGAAATTAACAAACAGAAAAACTTGTAGAAGTTAACAAATATACACTCTGTGTGTGTGTGTGTGTGTGAGAGAGAGAGAGAGAGACTTGTCTTGTCATGTCTTTGCTGAGTGGAATTTTGTTACATATGTTGTACACCAAATTTTACCATTTTTCTTGTAATCTGCATGTATCACAGACTTCTCCGCACTTTACAAAGATAACAAAGTTATTTTGATTAATCGATTGAATGATTGATTGATTTGGTAATTGAAAGTTGAGACCGGAAACTGAGAGGTCACACATGAAGAAACACACCACAGCATTGGCAGCTGACGTGTCTGTTTTTCAAAGAGACTCGAGCAGGTCAACCACGAATGGTAGTGAGTGATTTCTACGTTTGCCTCTCATATTGTGTGTGTGTGTGTGTGTGTGTGTAGCAAATGTTACTCAAAGTTAAATTGAAGACCACACACACTCACGAACAGTCGAACGTTACTTAAAGTAGAAATACGTTAAACTGAATAACACACACACACACACACACACACGTATATATATATATATATATATATATATATATATATATATATATATAATGTTATAGTGTGCCAGCAGTGTCACCCCCCACCACCCACACTCTGTCCCCCTTCCCTCCCCATCCCTTCCCCCCCCCCCCCCCCCCCCCCCCGCCCCCCTCCCTTCTTATCTCCCTTCCCGCTCGTCCAAAGCCCAGTCTTTGAGGTTGCGCAGACACCCGCGCCACACTCCCTCCTCACCCCTACTCCCTAGTCAGCGCCTTTGGTCCGCGTCACCCGTCCCAGTCGTTGAAACACGTGCGGTTATGTGACGTTTGCCGGAATCCCCGTGCTGAGCGGAACATCCCGTGTGGCGGCCTGTCTTTCAAGTCGTTCATCATCTCCCCGTTCACAAACGCAGCTGACGTAGATGGCGGGACTTCGGAACGTAAACTAGGGAAAATTTATGCTAATATGAACTTTGATCATGCCGGCTAACATGCCGAGAGTTGTATTGCCCAGTCTCCCCAATCTCTTTGTGACGTAAACAGGTGAACCTGTCATCGTAGAATGTGTATAGACAAGTGGGGTTGAAGTGAGCGAATCAGATCAATCTGTTAATTGGACGAACTGGGATTAAGCAGTGAATCTGTCAGTCATTCACATAGCGTCACTAGGACAAGCAAAGATTAGTGATTTCAGTTCAACTAGTTGGGGGAGTGAGTGTTGTAGCTTGCATAGTATGTTGTGGGAAGGGATAAAACCAGTCAGCACACTCAGTTCTTAGCTGTCTCCCAGAAGAACTGACTGACACAGGGTGACTGACTGATCAGTGATGTGAGGAACAAGGAAATCCTTGTTGGGCTGTGAGTACATGACTTGTAATGGTTTTATGTTATGTTGATAACTTAGTTGTGTTGGGAAACTGTTTTGTCAGTGAACAGCCAGTTTAAGTTGATCTTGTGGCTTGTGGAAAGAAAAGGGGTTAATGTGTGAAAGCTACCCACTGAGAGAAGTACTGGCCTAAATCTTTTGAGTCCCCCCCCCCCACCCCCACCCCTTCTATTTTGTTACAGATATCTTGTTCTGTATTCTTGATGTATTACTTACTTGTTTTGTATATTGTAGGTGGTGTTGGTTCAGTATGAACTGAACAGATCTATGGGCTAACACACTGTCAGTGTGTGTTGAGTGTTTTTCATGTGTGTGTGCACCTGGGGGTAACACAAGTGTTGTGGAACACATGTTTGATTTGTTTGGTAATGGTAACACACAGTTCAATTGAATGATGGGTAACATGAGTTGGAACACAGGGTTGTATTGGTCAGTGATATGTTTTGTACACAGTATGGTAATTGGTATGTAACTGCTGGTGGCAGGTAAGCTTGATGAAGCTTGTATTTCCTCACATTGATCTATGTGTGAGAGGAGTGCATACTGGTGGACATGTGATGAAAGGTGCTGAGAGGGTATAGGCCTTTCATGTCAGTGATGTCAGGATATTTTGAGATTTTATCTGACCTGGGTTTTGGTTGTGTGTTTGTGTTCCAGGTGTGCTGCTTATAGGTGCTGCTTTAGGTGTAGGGTCAACTTTTTACTGTGTGCTGCTTGTAGGTATAGGTGTTGCTTGTAGGTGCTGCTTATAGGTACTGCTTTAGGTGTAGGGTGAACTTTTTACTGTGTGCTGTATTGTAAAGTAAACACTCTATAAAAACCACTCCATGTGGCCCTGCTATTGATGTGAGGAGAGAGTGAGTGAGTGCATCATTAGTTGATCCTATATGCCCCTGTCTGTTCTCCCCCTCTCTCTTCTGTTAGAATCGAACCAGCACACTCTGTCAAACACCTTTTTTTTTACATATATATATATATATATATATATACACGCGCGCCCGTGTGCACAATGCAGAAAGCATTATTTTTAGAGCTGATCCATTCTCATGACAGTGACGCGCTGCACCCGCCCAGAGTCACCCTCCACCTCAACGCTCACTTGTGTAGATCTTGGCTCTGATCCAGCCTGAGTGTCCCCTATCAGCGGTGACTGCCTTCGCTTCACGGCTGTCTTGCAACATTACGTTGAATCCAAAAAGGGGAACCCCCAGTCTAAAAAGGGGAACCCCCATGAGTTCCCAACCTGACTGAACTGCCAAACGCAGGCAGAGAACACGGAAGTGTCTACTAAATTTCGCGTCAGTTAAACAGCAGCAGCAACAACGGTAACAACAAGCAACAAACGATATAAATCCGTAGAAAGTTTGTGATATTATTGGTATCGTATCAAGGGAACACGTTGAGTACTGTGACGTATGAAAGAACGGAGCACGGAGGTGCAACAATTCACGTGGTGTTGACGATTCTCTGCCACCAGCTGGGACCAGGGGAGGAGCGAAGAACAACAAACACAGCGCCATGTTGCTTTGACTGGAAGCGTGCACCCACTGCTTGGTGCACCAGGCCTCCTGCTCGTCCATGACAACTAGGAAAAACCTGCAGCGAGGACTGACAAAAGTGAGAGAGATTTCTAAC